>NC_081570.1:89937777-90072797 GCF_022355385.1 Mustela nigripes | reverse complement strand
ATTTGACAGACAGAGATCACAAGTAGGCAGAGAGGCAGACAGACAGGCGGAAGCAGGCTCCCTGCTGAGCAGGGAGCCCAATGCGGGACTCGATCCCAGGACCCTGATATCATGACCTGAGCCGAAGGCAGCGGCTTAACCCACCGAGCCACCCAGGCGCCCAAGACTGTGTCCTTATAACAGGAGGAGACCAGATCTCTCTTTTTCCTCCTCTCTCCATGCATGCACGGCAAAAAGCAATGTGAGGACATAAACTTGAGGCAATCCAGGAATATTGGTCTCACTAGAAACCACATTTTCTGACACCTTGATCCTGGACTTCTTGATCCAGAATTTAAGGCATTTGTTTTGTTTAAGCTATTAAGTCTGTGATATTTTGTCAAGGCAGCCCAAGCAGACTAATAAGCCTGCTTAGAAGTGATGAACATTCGGGGTGTCTGTGTGGCTCACTTAAGCATCTGCCTTTGGTTCAGGTCATGATCTCAGGGTCCTGGGATGGAGTCCCACATCGGGCTCCCTGCTCAACAAGGAGTCTGCTTCTCCCTCTCCCTCTGCACCACCACCACCCCCAGCTCATGCTCTCCATCTTTCATATAAATAAATAAAACCTTAAAGAAAGAGAAATGATGAGCATTAATTAAATGAAAATATTCAAGGGAAAACAAACCTAATAAATGAGAAAAATATATTCAATGAAAACGATTTAGCACCAAAAAAGCAGAATGTGTGTGTGTGTGTGTGTGTGTGTGTGTGTGTGCGCGCGCGCGCGCGCACATGCATACCATGGAAAAAAGTACAGTAGGAGAAAAACTAAGGAAGTGTTTATCATAGCAAAATGTATGATCACTTTTGAAAAGGGCATACTTAACTATATGAAATGTTATGAAGACTGAGTAACATCAGAACAGACTGACACTAAATTTGTAACATGAAAGTTGATTAGCTTTCTGCAAAAATATTTTAAATTAAGTGAGGAACATGTAGAAATACAATGAGAGAGTCTGGAAAATTATTTCAAAGCCCTTTTCTGTAAAATACACTTGGGTAATGGGATTATGGTAGGAGGACACCATGATGTCAAAGGATTGCAATTATTTTTTAATGGAAACACAAGCATTTTTGTTGGATATATGTTCCAGAAGTAGGTGACTATGGGGCTGATCATCAGTATGGATTTCTACTGCACCGTTCTGTATCACGGAAGCTAGAAAGCTATAAACACCATTCCCCAGCCTATCTTGCAGACTATTCTATGTGGGAATTAGGTTCTGGCTGGGTTATTTGGAAACCAGAAGAGGCAGAGGTCATCCTCATGCTGTTGCAGACACTTTCTATCCAGCCTGATCCTGGGGACAAGGTTTTTCTGCAGCAGTGTTCCAGGGTCAGGGCATAAGCATCAGGGGGCTAGAGAGGCAGTGGCAGGGATGGAAGCAGCAGCTTCCTGGATCCCTAGATTACAGCCATGACAGGGTGTTCTTAAAGATGACAGTTACAGTAGAAGCTTTCTGATTATGTACACAATCCATTGTAGCAGATGTAGCAACTATATTTCATTTGGGCCATTCCTGAGGATTTTTCTAGGCGTCTTTCCTTGCAGCCAAGACTATGATACAGACTGTTTCTTCAGTCCTAATTAAAGTATCTTTTTTTTTTGATGTCTGGATGCAGGTTTCATGGGAACTAAAGCATATATATAAATTGGGACATCCTTATTAAGAAAAATACAAAAGTATTTTTTAACTTAATGCAAATTTAAATTGAAAGTAAATTATATAGAATGAGAAAAAAATCACAAATTATAACTTTCAAAAGCTAACAAATACAATAGTCATCAAAAAGTATAGAAAAACAAGTTTACTTTTTTTTTAATGGATTTTATTTATTTATTTGAGAGAGAGAGACAAAGGGGGAAGGAGCAGAAGGAGAGGGAGAAGCAGGCTCCCCGCTGAGGAGGGAGCCTGATGCAGGACTCGATCCCAAGATCCCAGGATCATGACCTGAGCCAAAGGCAGATGCTTAACCAACTGAGCCACCCAGGTACCCCAGAAAAAATAACATTAGTTTTTTAAAAATTTCAACTGCTTCACATACTTCTATATTTTCTTTCCTATATTTTCAGAAGCATACACTTTTGTTAATTCTTATGACAAGAACTTTGTAATACTTCTACAGAGGTTATAGAAAGACAATGCATTTCTACCTCTAGTATGGTTATTTGAATACTCTTTAAATTTTTGATAGTTGTATGCACACACCATTATTTCACATAAAGACATATCCATTGTTTGTATCACTGCTGTAGTTTTGTGCCTTTTACAAACAAAAATTCTAAAATTCTTATAAATTCTATCTTAAACAATTTTTATCAAAAAAATAAATGATGTGGAGGGATACCTGGGTGGCTCAGTCAGTTAAGTGTCTGCCTTCGGCTCAGGTCATGATCGGGGAGTACTGGGATCAAGTCCTGTATCGGGCTTCTTGCTCAGCAGGGAACCTGCTTATTCCTCTGCCTGCTGCTCCCCCTGCTTGTGCTCCCACTCTCACTCTCTCTGTCTAACTAAATAAATAATTCTTAAAAAAATGATGTGGATATATTAAGTGATACATATATATGACATACATATATATGATTTTATATATACAGACAAATGTAAACACATATAACATTTATAATTTTATATGCTGTATTATCAAAAATACTTCTGACAGGAAAGAGCTTGTTTTGTTTACAAATCAATGAGAAACAAATAGCACCCACCCTTCTACACACAATGATTGTGTGTAGACTGACTGTGTGTAGACAATGATTGAAAGACTCTCTCTATATTTCAACCATTGTTTAATTCTGTTACTGACATTCTCCTAGTGACAGGAGCCACAGTACTTGTTCATATTTTAATATAAATTCTCATTTGGAGAGTTACTGTTTCTGTGAACTACAGCTGCATTGTTTCTGTTGGGTCCGTAATCAAAGGAGCAAGACTGATTCAAAAGAAGATCAAGCAAAGCTTTATTTCACGCCAAGCATTGAGAATCAAAACGACCAGTCGGGGCGCCTCTTTCAGAGAGGGTGACCCCTCCCTGCCCTGCTGACTAGCTTTGAAAGGGCAAAGGCCATGTGGTTGAGCCTGGCCATAATACAGGTGGCCAATGAGATTGCAACACACAGAGAAAGCTGCCCAGTCATGCTAGGTCACACACAAGTGACCAATTGAATTACAATTTACCCTATAGTAGATATTTGAACTAGCCTTGGTCAGAATTGGCACCCAAAAGGTGGGGCCCATACTCCTTGGTAGCTAGGGAGACAGTATGCGTGCCCCACTGATTAGATGTCTCCACCTGGCCTGACCCTCCCTTGTATTTGGGCTTTGTTACCTGGGACTGGTTTGCTTTTAAGGAAGTCCCCTGGGCTGGAGTTGGGGGGGCAGGGTCAGTTTAAGTTTTACCGTATAAACAACAAAATCACTGTTTAACTCGTTAGAATCGCTCTGGCTAAATAGGGCCCTTACAGTTTCAATACAGTAGACACCAGTCACATGTGACAATTTGAGTTTAAATTAAAGATAATTAAAATTTAATTCTCAAATAGTCATATTTCTAATTCAATTGACACATGTGACTAATGGCTTCCATATTAGACAGTGCATATATTGAACATTTTCATCATTGCCAAAAGGCCCACTGGGCAATACTGGCCTTGAGGGTTATGCCAGACATCATGCTGATTCACTGTTGTCACCTTCCCACCCAGCACATCTAGCTGCTGTAACTATTGCTGACCTTCCTTCCAGCCATTATCTTTGAAATTATATCACTTTTCTCTCTTTGCTACTTACTGTGTCCAAATATTTTTAATCTTTTAGTATATGTATACTTCTAAGGGAGAGCTATATCCTTAGCATGTTCTTATACTATATGTAGAAAAATATCTTTAAATAAATAAAAGAAGGAAAGAAAAAAGAATTTATTATTAGTTTGCTATGCAAAAACAAGAAATATTACTTTTAGATTAAGAACATGTTAACTAATAAAAATGAGGTAAATGAAGCATATATTTGGTACTACAGAAAACTGAATCAGCTTAAAGAATTCTTTAAGTGGATAGGATGTGAATTATAAATTCAAACTCAAATTTTAGGTCTTGTGTAAATACACAAAGAAGCAGAAGAAATTATTAATTTTATTCATTCAGAAATTGCCTTTGTTATATTTATTTTATCTGATGAGTTTTATTTATTTTTTTCATTGCTTGGTATCCTCAATAAACTTTTGTTATATTATGGATGGACTAAACAAAAGAAAATGCATGCATAAATAAAACAATTGTCTTTTGTTCTGTTTACTAAATGATGTACATGTAAACTTCTGCTAGAATAAGGGTTCTTTCTTAATTAGTATTTAAACAAGAAATACATTTCAGTTATTCTGCTCTTTAACTTGTTTTCAATATTTGGAAACATGTTTTTATAGATATCCAAGCTGCTTAATCTATCTTCAGTTAACTCACCTAAGAAAAAAAAAAAAAAAAAAAAAGGAAAAAAAGACAAAAAAAAATAACTTGTCCCAACTTTTCTTTAACCTCTCATTCTATCTATGATGAGATGGCCCTTATTCAATCACTGTATAAGAAAGACACTGCAGTTAGGCTATAGTTTACCCACTGTCCTTTCCTACATTTATCTCATGATGCTATCCTTATTGTCTTTCAAGGCCAAAAACAAACAGTTCCCCAAACAAACCAAACAGATAAAATGAATTTTTTATTTCATCAGCACAGACAGAAAAAATACCGTATCTCAATTCTTTCTCTTAAATTTAACTATTTGTTATTAAATGTTATATTGTAAATTAACAGTAACAAATATGTCCTACTCATCTATTTATTTCTCAGAATCTGCACTTAGTTAGTCCTTAATACCTACTGCTATATAAAATACTAGAGCGCTAACCAAATAGGTGTTCACATAGTTTTAAAAGACAAAATTATCAGAAAGACAGCTTTATATTTAATAATCACTTTAATACAAGATAAAATTATGTATTTAAAATCTATTGCATGTGAAAACTTTCACTATGTTTATTAAAATAATTTTCTTGCTTTGTAAATGTCTTCAAATATTATATTTCTATAATAAATTTTATATTATTCCTAATTATAGAAACTATTAATTCTATAAAGTACATATATTCATTTGTTACTAAAAGGTAGGGTGAAACTGAATTATTTCAGCTCCCCTATTTATGCTGTTGAAGTAAAAACCTGTGATATATTTGGAAGGATATTGAGAACATAGGGATCCTCACCCTGCTGATTCACTGCTGATTAGAAACTTGGTTACAAACAACACAATGTTTATGCCATTCATGGTTTAGAGAAGTTAGAAATTCCACTACATAAATGTATTGCATTGTTGTTATTTTTATTGCTACTGAAATGTAAACTTTATTTTACTTTTAATAGTCACTGATTGAAATTTAATTTTTTAAAATTTACTGGAGACCTATATTTTTAATGTAGAGTTTAATCAAATCAAGTCAATATTTATTTTAAGAACAGCAAATAAACATATTCTAATATTCAATTTTTATCATCTTGAATATGATACATTAAATAGCATACAAGAGAAAGTTCAGAGGTTATTTGCACCCATAATATTTGCTTATAGTGTGCATGTTAGAAAAGTTGCTGCTCCCCACCAAGCAGTCAAAATAACTAGAAATATTTTTTCTTTGTTTTTTTTTTTTTTTTTTTTGATAACTCACTTTTCTTTCTATCACAACTACTAGTTTATATTTCCTAGGTCAATTATTTGCTTGGCACACCAATATATTTTACTACTTTCAAATCCCTCAGCACACAATTCTTCTAGGGTACTTGACACTGATAATCTACTACTGAAAGTTTTCTTTGTCACTGGCTGAAGGAGATGGATAAGGGGAAAGAAGCTGAAGCAAGACCAAACCCAAACTCATTCATCTTCCACCTTTTAAGACAGAGTCATTGTCTCATGAGTGCTTTAATAAATGTGATTTTAATTACACTGTTTTACAGAATCTGTACAAAACAGAGATAAAAATTATGCCACTGTTTCTTAGTTTGATATAAAAAGTGTAATAATAATCAAAATTATAAAATGACTGGATAATAAAAATTTTAATTTACAACTCACAACTCTTCTATTTTCATAATATCTGATATAGAATAAGACAATTAAATGTTCAAAGAAAAAATGAAAGAGGAAAGGAAATTTAAGGAAAAAGAAAATAAAATAGGGGCACCTGGGTGGCTCAGTGGGTTAAGCCGCTGCCTTTGGCTCAGGTCATGATCTCAGGGTCCTGGGATCGAGTCCCGCATCGGGCTCTCTGCTCGGCAGGGAGCCTGCTTCCTCCTCTCTCTCTCTGCCTGCCTCTCTGCCTACTTGTGATCTCTCTCTGTCAAATAAATAAATAAAATCTTTAAAAAAAAAAAAAAAAAAAAAAGAAAATAAAATATATATGTTTAAGCTAATTTCATGAAATACATTGCTAATCCTATATGAAAACAATTATTATTACTAATTTCTGTTTAATAATTATTAGGCACTGAATACTCTTTTCAAATTGTATATATGCTTTCGAATTGAAAATCTTTATTTGTATATTCCTAATCAGGGATAGTGAAAAGAGCAGAATAATGTAAACTGCATATTTTACACAGAGGGCATGTAAAATGTGTCTCCACTGACTGAATTTTTATTATTTTTTTCCTGATGTCTAAAAAATTGTTTAGTTTATCCAGATATTATCTTGTCAATTTAAAATATCATTATGTTTGTTTCAGACTAATAACATATGTACTGATCCATATTTAATGTGAGACACTAAAAATTTAGGAAGACCTAACGAAAACAACTCCCACTGTGTTATCTCTTAAAGTACTTGGCTGAGATCATAAACTTTGCATTTAACCCATAACTTAAGATCCATGCTCCAGCATGCAAATTCTTTTGTCAAGATTCCAAACCAATTCCCTGCAAAGAATACTTCAAATACCAAAATATTTTATATTTTATGCTTATATTTTTTGCTGTTATAAATAATTTTATGAACATTATATGTTTTGTAGAGCACATGAGCAAGAATTTCTCTTAATCATAAACCTAACAGTGACACTGTTATTTATGAAACCATATTGTATACCCAAGTGTGTGCACGAATTTGTATTTCTATCAACAATGTACAAAATTTATGGAAATCCATATTTTCACCAACATTTGGTTTAATGAATGTATTACTTTTTGTCAACTTAATAGAATTAACACCATAACTCCTTTTAATGTTAATCTTTAATCAGTTTATACTAATTTTTATTTTCATGGTTCCTACCAAAGTTAAACATTTTTTTACCATATTTTACATTCATATTTTCTAATTTGTGAAATGACCGCTAATATGCTTAGCTCATTTTATTTTTTGCTGTCTAAATTTTGATTTATAGGAACTTTTTGTATATTCTGGATATTAATCCATTGTCAATTTGTCCGTTTATGGTGATTCTGAAGCATACGATTTTCTTAATTTTAAAACAACTTAACCTTTAAATAATTAAGCAAATCTTTTCCAACAATAAGAAAACCTGATTAAAAGTGGGTGAAAGACGTTAACAGATACCTGACTAAATAAAATATACAGATGGCAAATAAGCATATGAAAAGATGTTCAACATCACATGTCATAAGGGAAATGCAAATTAAAACAAGAGTAAAATACCACTACACGCTTATTAGAATGGTCGAAATGTGACAATACTGATGAGGAAGTGAAGCAATAGGAACTCTAATTCATTACTGGTAAGAATGCAAAATGGTCCAGCTACTTTGGAAGACAATTTGAAGACTTCTTAACAAACTAAACATACTGCTGCCATATAATCTAGTAATAATGCTTCTTAGTATTTACCTAAAGGAGTTGAAATTTTCTGTCCAATTAAAACCTGTATATGAATATTTATAGCAGCTATATTCAAAATTGCCAAAACTTGGGAATAACAAAGATGCCCTTCGTTAGGTAAATGGATAAATAATCTCTGGTACCTCTCAACGATGGAAAAAGTTATTCAGAGCTAAAAAGAACTGAGTTATCAAGCCATGAAAGACTCGGAGGAAACAAATGCATATTAGCAAGTGAAAGAAGCCAATTGGAAAAGACTGCATACTGTATGATTCCAACTATACAGGACCTTCTTTTCTTCTTTTTTTGAGATTTTTTTTCCTGCATTTTAAAACTTCATTTTTTTCTTTTTAGAGCAGTTTTAGGATCACTGCAAAACTGAGGAAAGTACAGAGATTCCCTTATACCATCTGACCTCATACAGACGGAGTCTCTGTTATCAACATCTTCCACCAGAGTGGTTATTTGTTACAACAGATGAGCCCCATAGACACAGTACCATCACCAAAAGTCCCCAGTTTACATTAGAGTTCACTCCTGGCATTGCACATTGTAGGAGTTTACACAAATTTATAATGGCATGTATTCCAAATTATACCACCATACTGGTCTATAAATGCTCTGTGCTTAGCTTCTTAATTTCTCCCTCCCCAGTAACTGCTGGCGATGACTGATATTTTTAATAGTCTCCATAATTTTGCCTTTTCCAGAAGCACATATAGTTGGATTAAAAATAAAATCTTCCAAGTATTCAGATATAAAATGTTACAGAGAAACAAGGAGGAAGATGACAGATTTCTCATTAGAGATGATGCAAGAAGAAGAAAGTTACTGAAGGTAATAAAAGAAAAATCTGTCTGCCTAGAATTCTATAACCACAGAATATGTTTCTAAAGTAATGTAAAGCAAGACTTTCTGAGACATCTAAAAAGCTGAAAGACTTCATTGCTAGAAGATCTACAGTACAAGTAGCCTTAAGACATTTCTTCAGAGAGAAGGAATAGGATATCAATTTCTTGTTATTTAAATATCTTAAAAATCATTGGCTGTACAAACAAAAACTATAATGTAGTGTGGGATTTATAATATTTGTAAAAGAAAACTATAGGAAACAATAGCACAGAATTTGGGAGGGGAAAAATGAAAGTATCATACTGTGAGAGTCCCTGACTGCTTAATGTGATATATCACTTGAAGGAAGTTAAAAGATATATGCCATATATCTTAAAGCAATCATTAAAAAATAATCAAAGAATAATAGCAAACAAGTTTCCAAAGTAGATAAAATGCAATCATAAAAATACACAATTAATTGAAAAGAAGGCTTGTTAAGAGATAAAATAAGAACACAAAATAAATGGGACAAATAAAAACAAAGAGCACTATAACAGATTTACAATCAGCCATATCAAAAATCGCAATAAATATCAGTAGTTTAAATTTAAAGGCAGAGCTTGCAAACTGAATAAGACACTACTAATGTAATTTGTAATAAATATATCTTAAGTATAAAGAATGATAAATTTAAAGTTTTATAAAAATAAAAAAGGGAGGGTCTCCTGGGTGGCTCTGTTGGTTAAGTGACTGCCTTCGGCTCAGGTCATGATCCCAGAGTCCTGGGATCGAGTCCCACATCAGGCTTTGAGCTCCATGGGGGGTCTGCTTCTCCCCCTGACCTCCCCTCTCATGCTCTCTCTCTCTCTCTCTCAAATAAATAAATAAAATCTAAAAAAATAAATAAGTAAATAAAATAAAAATTAAAAAAGGAAGGCCTGGGTGACTCTGTTAGTTAAACATCTATCTTTGGCTCAGAGTTTGATTCCAGAGTTCTGAGATGGAGTCTTACATCAGGCTCCTTTCTCAGTGGGGAGCCTGCTTCTCTCTCTGCCCGCCACTCCCACTGCTTGTGTTCTCTTTCATAAATAAATAAATAAAATCTCAAAAAAATGTCGTCCTATCTGAGTAAAACAAAGCTGGTGTTGTCGTATTGATTTTGAAAAAAAAATAATTTCAAAGCAAGGAATATTGATAGAGATATAGATTATTTCCTAATAATAGAGTCAATTTATCAAAGTACATAATAATCTTAAACTCTACTTACTAAATAAGAGATTTTCAAAAAGCATAAAACAAACACAGGTTTCTAAGTAGAAGTAGACAAAACCACAGTATAGTTGGAGATTTCAATTCTCCTCTCAGTAATTGACAAAACAAGCAGACAGAAAATTAGTAATGGCACTGAAAATATGTATGACACTATCAATCAACTTGAAGTAACTGAAATTTATAGAATAAATGTCTACTCCACTAATCGAAAATATCCTTTTTGTTTTCCAGAACACACAGAATATTTACCAAAGCAGATCACATTTTGGACCATAAAACACAGTCAGCAAGTTTTAAAGGATTCAAGTGATATAAAGGATGTTTTCTAGCCACATAAAATTAAATTAGAAATATTTAAAAAGAAATAATATGCTTTTATATATCTATGGGTCAAACAACAAATCAAAAAAGAAAATTATTTGGACTGAATAAAAGTGAAACACAACATGTCAAATCTTGCAAAATGAGACTAAAGCAGTACTTAGCAAAGGTGAATACTAGCAAAGAATACTCAATATTAGCAAAGGACTCAAGTCAACAGCCATATCTTCCATTTTAGTTAAAAATGGAAGATTAAAAAAAAAAAAAAAGGAAGATTCCTTCCTAGTTTTAGGAAACTAGAAGATGAGCTTATCAAATATAAAGTATATAAAGTAAGTATAAGAAAGAAGCAGAAATAAATTAAATATAAAAATATAAAATACAAGGGGCGCCTGGGTGGCTCAGTGGATTAAGCCGCTGCCTTCGGCTCAGGTCATGATCTCAGTGTCCTGGGATCGAGCCCCGCATCGGGCTCTTTGCTCAGCGGGAGCCTGCTTCTCTCTTTCTCTCTCTGCCTGACTCTCCACCGACTTGTGATCTCTCTCTCTGTCAAATAAATAAATAAAATCTTTAAAAAAAAAAAAATATATAAAATACAATAGGGAAATTCAATAAAACCAAAAGCTCATTGAAAATCAATAAAATGTGATAAACCTTTGGCCATATAGACAAGAAGAAAGAAACAAAACATAAATTACCAGTATATGAATAAGAAACATTACAGATCTTACATTCATTAAAAGGATAATAAGAGAATGTTGTGAAAAACTTTAAGGCAATATATTCTACTACTGAGAAGAAATGGAATTTTTTTTTTGAAATGGAAAATTTTTATGAAGGACTCAAACTACCTAAACTTACTAAAAAAACATAGATAGATAGATGATAGATAGATAGATAGATAGAAAGATATCTCTATCTATAGATATATCTCCTGGTTAGCTTCATATCTATCATACGAAACAAACTGAAATTCTTACTCAATCTTTTGTTCCCTAAATATAAGGGAAACTCCAGTTACAGATGTTGTCCACTAGCTGACACTGACAAGCATTTAAGGAAGAAATAATATGAAATCCATGCAAACTTTTCCAGAAATGTGAAAAGGAAGGGAGGCTTCTCAAGTTACTCTAAAATGATAGTATTACCTAGCTATCCAATGCATACAAAACTACTGTAAGAGAAGTAAACACAGACCAATAACCTTCATAAGACTGATGTAAAAATTCCAAACAATTTTTAACATTTTGAATCCAACAATGTATATACCAAAAATAAAAACAAAAAAACTAGGACCAACTGGGGTTTCTCAAATGAACGGGATAGTTGTTTAATATTAAAAAACCAATAAATGCAATTCACCAAACTGAAAATAAGAAAAATGATTTGATCCTCTCAAAATATATAGAAAAGTACTTCACAAAATGCAACCTGTAACATGTACACTTTACATATAGAGACAGATACAAATCTGAAAGCGACCTACAAGACTTACATTTTAAATATAAAGACAGATAACTTAAATCCAACATTCATTCCTGATAAAAGATCTTAGTACAGTAGATCCTGAAGGGACTTTGATTATAAGATAAAGGACATCTCTGAGTTAAGATCATACAAAGTGATGAATGACAAAACGCTTTTCTCCTAAGATCACATTACAAGAAAGATGCCTGCTCTTACCACTTCTATTTGTCATTGTAGTGGTATTCTGGCCAATGTGATAAGGCAAGGAAATGAGAACAACAGACATAGAATCTGAAAAACATTAAACTATATTTATGTACACATATGACTGTCTATGTAGAAAAGCCAATGGAATGTACAAAAAAGCTACAACTAAAAATTATGCTTAGCAGTGTTGTAGGATACAAAGTTAGTTTATAAAAAATTATTTTTATTTCTATATGTACTAGCAACAAACATTTGGAAATTGAAATTTAAGAAAAATGCCATTTAAATAGTCTCAAAATATGAAATGCTTAAGGATCTGGCACAAAATCAACTTAAAAGACTTAAAAAAATAATTGAACAAAATCCAACACCCATTCCTGATCAAAAATATGTGCAAAGTAGGAGTAAAAGGGCTCTAAATGCTCTTTTAATTTTATTTAGAATACTCTAAATAAAGGCCATATTTGAGAAATTTATAGTGGTCATTTCACGTAATGATGAAGAACTGAATGCTATACTCTAAGAACAAACAAGATTATCAATTCTCAACATCCGTATTTATCTATTCATGCACATGTGTGTATGTTATGTATCTGCATATAAATTATGTAATATATATATTATATGTGAAGAATAATTATATGAGGTATATAATTATGTGTGTGCATATAAGACATACATTATAGTAAAATTTATACCTGCTATATGATCAGTAATTCTTAATCTTATAACATGAAATATGGTGCTTCTGATTCCTATAATCAAGTAGTAATAACTATGTATGTTAGGTGGTAGGTAAATATATTGAGAAAAATGTAAGCATGCTAGGGGCACCCAGTTGGCTCAGTCGGTTAAGCGTCTGCCTTCAGCTCAGGTCATGATCTCAGGGTCTGGGATCTAGACTTATGTGAGGCTACCTGCCCAGTAGGTGTCTGCTTCTTTCCCTCTCCCTCCCCTTCAGTGCCAGCCATATGCATGCACACATACGCATTCTCTCTCTAATAAATAAAATCTTAAAAAAAACCAAAAACTAAGCATGCTATAAAACTCTTTCTATATATAAAATCTTTGATTATTATGATACTTGTAGTTAAAATTTAAAGGCAAATTGATAGTGAAATGCTTCAAGAAACATCCATAAAGAATGGCTTTTTCTGAAAATAAATCAAATTCTTTGGCATAAATATTAGAATAATTGAAAGACTGAACGGTACAAAGAAATTTTCTCTTTCTCTTTCTCAAGTCAGTTAAGCATCTGCCTTTGGCTCAGGTCATGATCCCAGGGTGCTGGAATGGAGCCCCACATCAGGCTCAGTGGGCAGTTGGCTTTTTTTCCTCTCTCTCTGTCCCTTCCCTGCTTGTGCTTTCTCTCTCTCATTTTCTCAAATAAATAAATAAAACCTTAAAAAAATTAATGACAAATAAATGCATCATAAATAACACAACTTTCAAGATATGAAAAGTTCAGAAAATGTTCAACACACTTAAATATGTGCGATTTACTGATATGGTATGGAAGACACAAACTCTTTTCTTTGATAATAAAAACTCAAAGTTTTCGTTAGCAAATATCTTCAAATTACTTTAAAAAAACTTCTCTCAAAATTTTCAGTAGCCTAAAATTTAATTTGCTGGAATATCTGAGTAGGTAAAGGTACATTTGTGTGATGACATTACTTAAATCTGATACTAGTATTTCTGTTGTTAAATTAGAAATATTTATTGTTTTGTTTTGATAACTCTAATATTTATATTCAAGCACCCTTTATAGAGACTGTTCAGTAAAATACTAGGATGATTTGGTGGAAACACCAGGCAATCTGAAGAACTAATGGAATGTTGTTGGGAAAATGACAGCTAAAGAAACAAATTGGAGCTGTCAGCATGGTGGTAATAATGCAACTGCAAACTAAAATGGAAAAGGTCAGGTAAGAATAACAAATAAGGGCAGAGAATAAGTCTTACTCAGATTTAGATACAATAAAGTGTCACTTAGCACAGCTGGAAACATGCTTTGATGTAAGATTGCAAATACTACAAGGAGAGGAATAAGTGATAAAAATTTACCTGGTCATTGGGGGGGAAAAAATAAAGTCCTTTTTTTTTTTTTAAACTAAAAATTTGCTCTAGGTCATCCATAAATGATTTTCATAGTGGAAGTAAAATAAAATACAGTTTTAAATACTCAATGACTTCCAAGAATGAACAGTGTAATAGATGCTAAAGCCATGAATGAAATTACTCAGCAATACTGGAGGAGCCAGATTTTTTCTTTTTTCTTTGTCTTCCTGAGGTAAGGACCCATATGAAACTAAAAGACATAAAGTAAAAAGCCAGCATTCATGGCTAAACACCCTAGAAATCAGACTTATTTAAGCATTAAAAGATATGTATAACAATGCAGAAATGCAGAGAAAGCTACAAAAGTTGGCATGGACAACAGTGCAGAAAAAAGGGCAGTAATAATCGGGATCCAGTGAAGACACACCACCTCTGCCCAGAGACGGAAATGCCACCACCATAGGTGCTGACTCTAGAATATCTGTCCTATTTGCTGCTACAGCCTTGCTGAGGACGCGGAGTTGTCCCACTGCTGCTCTGCCTGCCTTGAAAATGATTGTGCTGCGTTCTGTGTTTCTGGTTGTTACAGGCTCCCAATTCAGTCTGGTTTGCTCACCCCTACCTATGAGGTGTGGTGGCCTCTTTTTTCTAACTAAGACTTTATAGGGGAAAAATGGGGGCTTTATGGCTTCTTCTTTTCCCACCTCTGGTACCTCCCCTTTCACTGGACAAAAAATAAATAAATAAACAAGTAAAGCAAATATATATATATATATATATATATATATTTAAATATTTTATTTATTTATTTGACAGAGATCACAGAGAGGCAGGCAAAGAGGAGGAAGCAGGCTCCCTGAGGAGCAGAGAGCCCAATGTGGGGCTTGATCCCAGGACCCTGGGATTATGACTGGAGCCAAAGGCAGAGGCTTCAACCCACTGAGCCACCCAGGCGTCCCAAAGATTTTATTTATTTATTTATTTGTGAGAGAGAGAGAGAGAGGGCACAAGCAGGCAGAGTCAGAGAGAGAAGCACACTCCCTGCTAAGCAAGGAGCCCGATGTGGGACTTGATTCCAGAACTCTGGGATCATGACCTGAGCCAAAGGCAGCAGCTTAACCAACTGAGCCACCCAGGTATCCCTGAATAAAGAAAATATATTTTGAAAAACTGAACTATTTTCCTTGAAATATATTTCATTAGTTTAAAAATCCATTTAAAATTCTCCATGAATTCAATTACAATAAATAGTTTGGTTTTACAAATCTTCTGTTTTAGCATGTAAGATCAAGAAAAATTTATCAATGGACAATCAGATTAGCTCGACATTCCTTTGTTTTATAATAACATTGAGGTTCTGCTTCAAATCTACAATAGCAAAAAATAAAATGCAATTCAGAAATACTGGTAAAGTAGAGAAAACAGAAATATAGCTTTTATTTTCCATGGGCTAGAAAACTTGATTTAAAAAAAGCATGGACATTAAAAACAAACAAAATAAAACCCAAATACATGGAATGCCCTTAAAATTCCAGTCACTAGTATTATTTTTAATATATATAAATGTGAGTTCTACAAACTGTTTGTCTAAACTGGACAATTTTTTTCCCCATTAACATGTCTCTAAAATTATTCTTTATGGTAGCTGTATTTCTTTTTTTTTTTTTACTCAATCATGTTTAAATGAAATAGCAAAATAGAATAAATTATTACTGTTTTGGTTAGCTTTGAAGGGATTCATAGCATGCACTCCAAAATATACCACTCTGGCATAGGGTTATTTTGAGCCTAAGACAACTGAGAAAAGAGCTCCAGTATAATTGCTCTGTCCATCCATGTCTGACTGAAAGCAGAAAGTAAATTAATTCCCCTTATGGATGTTTAGCCCCTTCCTCCAACTTCAGTACCAAGAAGGTTTGACAGCCTTATCCCAGAAATTAGATGGCATCCAGAAAGTCCACACAAACCTTACTAATTCTAGCTGTTATCCTCATATATTTGCTACCCTAGCAGCTCAAAATCCTTTTCCTTTGTCTTGTCACTTCCCTACAAAATTATTGTTTTTTGTTAAGATGTTATGTAAGCCCCGAGTTCTAACAACCCTTTTGAGTATATGAGTTTCTCCCACATACAAGCACATCGTATGTGTTAATAAACTTGTGTTTGTTTTTCTTTTTTAAGATTTTATTTATTTATTTGACAGAGATCGCAAGTAATAAATAATAAGTAATAAGCAAGTAAATAAATAATAATAAATAAATAGTAAATAAATAATAATAATAAGCAAGTAAATAAATAATAAGACAGGCAGGCAGAGAGATCAGAAGGGAAGCAGGCTCTCTGATGCGGGGCTCAATCCCTGGGCCTCTGCCTTCAGCTCAGAGGCTTTAACCCACTGAGCCACCCAGGAGCCCCATGTGTTTGTTTTTCTTTTGTTAATCTGTCTTTTGTCAGTTTAATTCACAGGGCCTAGTCAGTGAACCTAGGAAGGTACAGGGAGTGGGTTTATCCTGCTCTACAGCTTAAAGGTAGATTAGCTATAAAATCATGGAAAAGAATACATTATAAAATGCTTTAAAATAAATAGCATCAAACTGTATAACCGTAGTTTAATCACGTGGAAACATCAGATAAAAACAGAGGCAAGTAATTGGTCAATGCTATTCAGAAGTGTCCAGGTCATAAAAGAAAAAAGGACTGACAAATGTTCCAGTATAAAGGAAACTAAGATAGCCAATTAAGAGCCTTTAGACATAGTGAAAAGACTGTAGGAAGACAAATGAAAAAAATCTGCATATGATGTATGAATTACTTAATAGTTTATCCTTGCTATCTTCCTGGTTTTTATCACTGCACTCTTGTTCAATCAGATGTTAACATTTGGGGGAGCTGAGTAAAGGACATATGGGAATTCTTTGCAGGAATTTTGCAACTTTTCAATAGATTTGAAACTACTTCAAAATTAAAAGTTAAAATGAATTAAAGAATAAATCAATAAAAACACAGCATAAATATGTATGATAATTTGCAGTTGTATACCTCTATGAACAGTTTGTTTGTTTGTTTTTTTCTTAAATCTCAGTGCACTATAGCTGATGAAGTTCTAGAACCTAGGTGAGGTTCGGTGGGCTGAGGTCCAGAGCCGATGACCAAGAAAGAATTCTTGAGATATCTTTGGTGCAAAACGGTGGTTTATTAAAGCACGGGGTGGGGGGGGGGGGGCACCTGGGTGGCTCAGTTGGCTAAGCAACTGCCTTCAGCTCAGGTCATGGTCCCAGAGTCCTGGATCAAGTCCCACAATGGGCTCCCAGCTCCATGGGGAGTCTGCTTCACCCTCTGACCTCCCCTCTCATGCTCTCTCTCATTTTGTCTCTCTCTCTCTCTCTCAAAATAAATAAATAAAAATCTTAAAAAAAAAAAAAAGGCAGGGGGAAAGAACCCGTGGGCAGGAAGAGCTGCTGCCCGTGGTGTGAGAAATGGCAGGTTCTGTACCTTGTGGTTGGGGGAAGGGGAGGGGAAGGGAGGTTTCAACGGAGCTTTCATATGCTAAAGAGGTCTTAGAGGTGCCTTGTGGCTTGATCAATGTTGTCTTCTAGCCAGCCATTAACATCAAGATAGTTGGGAGATTCCTGGTGGGATGTCACAATCCTGCTATCAACATTTAGGTTCGGAAGAGATTTAACTATATTTACATTTCCTTCTACCTCAGCCTCCTTCAGTTTTGTTTATGGAGGAGAGGGTGACATTAGGGTTTTAGGAACTGAGTTATTTGCCTCTGGAAATTGTGCTATTGATAAGGTAACTTCTTTGTTTGTAGATCTCGAGGACATTTGTAAACCAAGGGAGACTCCTGTCTTGTAGGATTGTGATCTCTGCAAGTTAACTATTTGTTTCTCACTTATGGCAGTCAAGGGTGCCTGAGGAATGTCACACACATTACCTAGGGGAGCAGGTGGAGAGGGGTGCAAGGTGCCAGCTTTCTCTTTGTCCTCAGCCAGCCTCCTGCTCCCTCATCATTAAATAAATGTGGAATTTGACTTTACTTGGCAAAAACATTCTGCATATCGGTGTAAACTTTATCCTGGTGTCTCAAATTTTCAAAGAACTCCAAATCAGGGGTGGATGCAATTAATGTTTTTTCTACAAATGGACAAATTCAGTTGCATTTGACATGAAATACAGATAAATATATCTGATAATTTTCCATCTGTACTTTTATTTTCAGGAAATTTCTTAATGGCATTCATTATATAAAAGAATGAAAAGCTAATCATGAGCTTTTCATAAAAGAAGGCAAAAAATAAAAATATTTCACTTATAGGTCTTCATTTCCCACAAGATAAATTCTAAACCTCAAGTAAACAGTAGAGAGGAGAGAACTGAGATTAAAGTATAGGCATTTATGACTTGACAGAAAAGTTTAAGAAGTCTGTACCAACGCATCTATTTCTGAGAATACAAACAGTGAGCAAACAAGGGGGATATTTAGGATGTAAAATTTCTGAAAACTGTATTTTCCCTAGAATGGAAAAAAAAAAAAAGTAAGTTTGTTTTCTACTCCTCAATATTTTTGAGTGTGTTCTATCCCATTCTGACATCAAAAGTTGAATTCTGTTCATCCCCCCCATCTTTGGTATTGTTTCTTAAAAATCTCAGGCATTAAAATTTGAAATCTAGTTCACAACTTAGTCATTTCAAATTCCATCTTCACGTGAGATGATCTCACCTCTTAAGTGCTCCCCTGTCTCCTTTACCCTGGGTCAAAGGAAGCCATAGCCAAGGTTATGTAAGTAAAGGGTCAGTGTGCATTTGCACTGTGCTCCTCTGATGATTAACCTCACTGACTTATCTTGCTGCCTTTTCTCTTGGGGAGGGCCTCGAATTATTTGTTAAAAACCTACAGATTATCTGAAATAGCTCATGTTTGACAGAAATCCCTCTATATTGAGGATACCCCTGGGAGATTCAGCTGCACTTTCTATCTGACACTGTTCTGTTCAGCAGGGTCATGCTGTCATTCCTTTGATTGCCTCATTTCTTTGTCCCATGCTGTGACAGTCTGGCAAACAGACAGACCCACTGCCATGTAACTTCTGTGACTTCAGGGCCAAAGAATCTTAGTAACCTGCATCATGAAATTTGAGGACATAAAAGAATTTGGGGACAACTGAAGACTGCAACATGCCCTCTTCTATCTAGCCACACCCTCTGCTCGCTCTCTCCTCTTATTTTCTTTTCATTTCCCATCCATACACATGGGGTGTGTGTATAAATACTGCCTATCACTGAATTCCACCTAGACAGGAAAAGTTAGCAGATCTTCACTTTTCTTTGGATATAAAATCATCTACTGGGAGTACCTTCTCATTCCCCACACAGCACTAGACCTTGATTAAAGAACGAAAACTTTTTTTTTTTTTTTAATGCTCAATGAATTCCTATTTTGCATTTTATTCTCATGTGTAGGAAAAGAACTATAATAAAGTCGAATGGTTCAATTAATACTTAGTGAAAGTAATTTATTACTTTGAATAGTAGTCTAGTGTTGAGGTAAAATGACAGCACTGGTTCCCCTGTGTATTTTTGAGAAGAATTGTAGATTTATCAGAATATAATTTCCTCTTTCAGCAACTTTCCTTCATTCCTTCCTTTGGTATTCTGATTGGATTCCCTTACTTCTCTTCTCATACAATAACAGGAAATGATCAAGGGAAATCCTATTCTTTGAGGTTCTACATCCTACTCCAGCTTGCTACAATTGATATTTAAATGGTACAATCTGCTAGTATCCGGGAGATGGAGCAGGATTGCTAATAGTTAACCACCCGTTAGTAGGTTTATCTGGCAGGTGTTTGTTTTCACAGTAGCTGAGTTTTATTTAGTCTTGACTCATTGAGCCTGAAATGCTTAGAGACACTTCAGGGAACTTAGCTCCCTGCTGTTCAAATGGCAGAGCTCAGTAAATGAGTTCCTTAGGTAGATGCTAGCATATGCTGTTTTAGATTGCATGATTACATTTTAAAGCCTTACCCTCACCCCCTACAAAAATCACAAGGCTAGGCTTTAAAATGAAAATGAGTAACACTAGTTGACAAGAGGGCCTAATAATTTGTGAGTTTTATCATAAAGACATTTAGAAACCTTAACCCTTCCAGATTTTAATATTTAATATCTTAATCCTTTGCTAATATCACCACATTTAGATACACTAGGACATACCAATTTATTTGGAATTAACAGAAACAACTAGATATCATAAAATAACTAATATTTAATGTCTGATGGTAACAAATATGACTTTCTTGAAAATGACTGAATTAATATGCATGCTTTAGTAGTGCCTAAATTAAAAAAAGAAAAAAGGATAAGTACACAATAAAAATTAACAGTCGTATAAACCTTTATGACATGCAAAGCCAGAGAATGGGGAATTACACAAAAACATCCAATTGGAAACATGTCCTTAATAAAAATCAGAAAAGTAAAATATTTCTTTAAATTATTTTGCCTCATTGAGAAGGGAGGCAGAAGAATGGCTTTACCTAAATAAGTAAGTAAAATAATGTGAATTACTTTATATAGTTTTTAATTTTTTTTTCTAGTCAGCAGTGCTGTGGGATAACTGATATGTAATAAACTGCATACATTTCAAATGTGCCATTTGATGTTATGGCATCTGTACGCATCCATGATACCAACATCCTGAACATGTACATCATTCCCCATGTTTCCTCATGCCCTGTGTAACGCCATCATATCTCCATCCCTACCACCCCAGCCCTGCACACAATCCCTTTTTCTATCACTATAAAACAGTTTGCATCTCCTGGAATTTTACATAAATGGAAGTATACAGTATGTAGTTTTTGGTCTGGATACCACCATTTAAACAGGTTTACATTTCACATACTCAATAGCAGTGTTTGACTCTCGCCTCTCCAACAACTATTATAGTTATTCTTTTAAATTTTAGTCATTCAAGTAAGTATATTCCAGTATCTCAATGTGGTTTTAACTTGTATTTCCCTAATAACTAGTGTTGCCAAGCCTCTTTTCAAATGCTTATTTGTCATATTATTTGTCATAATAAATAAGTACTTATTTGTCATATCTTCTTTAGTGAAATATCTTCAAATAATTTACCAATTTTTAAGTTGGATTATTATTTTTTTTAATTTCATTTTTTTTCAGGGTTCCAAAATTCATTGTTTATGCAGTATACCCAGTGCTCCATGGAATATGTGCCCTCCATAATACCCATCACCAGACTCACCCAACCCCTCACCTCCCTCCCTCCAAAACCCTCAGTTTGTTTCTCAGAGTCCACAGTCTCTCATGGTTTGTTTCCCCCTCCCGTGTCCCCCAACTCACTTCTCCTTTCCATCTCCCAATGTCTTCCATGTTATTCCTTATGCTCCACAAGTAAGTGAAACCATGTGATAATTGACTCTCTCTGCTTGACTTATTTCACTCAGCATAATCTCCTCCAGTCCTGTCCATGTTGATACAAAGTTGGGTATTCATCCTTTCTGAAGGAGGCATAATATCCCATTGTATATATGGACCATATCTTTATCCATTCGTCTGTTGAAGGGCATCTTGATTCTTTCCACAGTTTGGCGACTGCTGCCATTGCTGCTATGAACATTGGGGTACAGATGGCCTTTCTTTTCACTGCATCTGTATCTTTGGGGTAAATATCCAGTAGTGCAATTGCAGGGTCATAGGGTAGCTCTATTTTTAAGTTTTTGAGGAATTTCCACACTGTTTTCCAAAGTGGCTGTGCCAACTTGCATTCCCTTCAACAGTGTAAGAGGATTCCCCTTTCTCCACATCCTCTCCAACACTTGTTGTTTCCTGTCTTCTTATTTTGGCCATTCTAACTGGTGTAAGGTGGTATCTTAATGTGGTTTTGATTTGAATCACCCTGATGGCTAATGATGATGAACATTTTTTCACGTGTCTGTTAGCCATTTGCATGTCTTCTTTGGAGAAATGTCTGCTCATGTCTTCTGCCGATTTTTTGATGTGATTATCTGTTTTGTGTGTGTTGAGTTTGAGGAGTTCTTTATAGATCTTGGAGAGCAGCCCTTTTTCTGTAGTGTCACTGTGAATATCTTTTCCCATTCCTTGAGTTGCCTCTTTGTTTTGTTGACTATTTCCTTTACTGTGTGGTAGCTTTTGAAAGTTCATTTTCACTATGAAGTCACTATGGCTGATGTCGAAGAGGTTACTGCCATGTTGTCTTCTAGGATTTTATAGATTCCTGCCTCATGTTGAGGTCTTTTATCCATTTCGAGTTTATCTTTGTGCATGATGTAAGAGAATGTTTCAGTTTCATTCTTCTACACATAGCTGTCCAATTTTTCCAGCACCATTTACTTTTTTATTATTGAGTTTTGAGGGTTCTTTCTATACTCTGGATATAAGTTTTTTACTAGATATATAATGGCACTTTAGTTTTCTTGTTTGTTTTTGTTTTGTTTTGATTTATACTCTGTGGCTTATGTTTCATTCCCTTAACAGCATCTGCACAAGAAAAGAATGTTAATTTTGATGAAGTACAATATTTTAACTTTTTATTTGACTAATTCAATCTGTGGTCACAAAGGTCACTCCTATGTACCTACAAAAGTTTTAAAAGTCTAGAAATTTAGATTTTCATTAATTCCCATGCTCCATTTTGAATTAATAATTTTTATATTGTTGGAGGCATAGAACAAAGTTTATTTATTTCATAATTGGCATAAGAATATCCAATAGCACAATCTCTGCCTTTTAATAGGAGTATTTAGTTAATTTATATTTAATGTGATTATTGATAAGATTAGGTATAATTCTATCATCTTACTGTCTGTTTCTGTTTATCCTCACTCTTTCTTTCTTTTTCCTTTTACTTCCTTTCTTTTTTAGAGGATTAATCAAATAAGTTGTATGTAGTTAACCTTTGAACAAGGCACAGGTTGGGAGGCTGACTCTATGCATAGATGAAAATCTGTGTATAACCTTTGATTCCCCAAAAGCTTAATTACTGTTGATTGGAATCCTTACCAATAACATAGTTTATTAACACATATTTTGTATAGTCATTATGTACTGTATTCTCAGAATAGCCAGAGAAAATTAAATGTTAAGAAAATTTTAAGGAAGAGAAAATAAACTTACAGTAATGTACTGTATTTATTTAAAAGAATCCACTTATAAGCGGACCTATATGTTCAAACTTGTGTTATTCAACAGTCAACTGCAACTGTTTTATTTCCTTTGCTGGCTTACCATCTATAACTTTTTGTGTTGTTACAGTAGTGATTGATTTATGATTTATACTATACATCTTTATCTATAATCCACTTTCAAGGGATATCTTAACACTATAGCTTAAGAACTTATACTTAAATAAACTTATACTGGCATACTTCCATAATTCCCCACCCAATCTTTGTGGTCCTGTCATACAATTCACACAATATATTGTTATTACTGTGTTTAAATAGTTGATTATCTTTTGAAGATATTTAAATAGTAAGAAAAAATATATATTTAATACATTTGCATGTTCATGAGAGAATTTCTTTAAGATCTTAGGGTATGGATTTGATCATTCCATCTTTTGAATGGCTTTTTAACAAATCATTGTTTTACCTCCTTTTTGAAAGATATTTTTCTCAGTACAAAATGCTACTTGATAGTTTGTTCCCCCAATACTTTAAACTATTGGTATAAATACTATTAAGTCTTAGTATAAATAAAAGTATTGGTATAAATACTATAAAGTATAAACAAACTTTAAAGAGGTTGTTCTCCTATTCTTTGCTTGCATAGCTTCCACTGAAAAATTTGTTATCATCTCTATCTTTGTTTCTTCATGTTTTTGTCTTTGGATGCTTTTAATATCTATTTATCACAGATCTTGGGTCATTACCTTTTCTTAATATTTCTCTTTGCTTGAATTTTGGCCTTCTTGAGTCTCTACATTTATATTTTTTTTTTACCATATCTGTAATATTTCCAGCTATATTATTTTTAAAATGCACTTCTTCTACTATAATGATTGGTCATTGTAGGATGTTAAGAGATCAAATCATTTAATCAAGAGTTCTATGGCCTGGCAAGAAGTGTAACATGAAATAATTAAATAATATATCTCCTGATTAACTGAAATAAGGAGAGGTGTGTTGAACGTAGTTGTGAAGGGTATAGTGAAGTAAATTAGAGAAATAAACTACGTTGAGTTATACTAAATTTCAAAGTCTATATTCATATAAATATTTATTTAGTATATATACTAAATATACATACTAAGTATTTATTCAAGTAAATATTTGCAAGTATATATTTATTTACTTAGTATATATAAATATTTATGTATATTATGTATATAGTATATATGTATATAGTGTATTTGTATATATAGTGTAGAGTATATTTTTTATATATATGTTTATATATATATACACACATTTACTTAAACCACAATTGACTCAAGGTACTCAAAAAGAATTCTATTGCTTCATGGGAAATAGTCTGTAAAAGGGAAAAATGAAGGGCAGTTGGAACAGGGGGATGAAAATAGGTGAAAAACTTTATGGCATACTTAACTCTTAACTTATTCCCATATACTTGTTGAATCCATTAGAAAATTCTTTTGGTCTTATATTAAATATAAGCAGATTCCAACCACTTGGATCTATAGTTTTACAAATTATCTCCCTGCTTTTGCCCTTACCTCAGTCTCTGGATTAGCATAGCAGGTTGACTTATTTTAAAATTCCAAGCTAGATATCACTTTCTTCCAATCAACACACAATTCATTTAGTGTGAAAGTTAACATTATTTATAATGGCCTATAAGGCAGGCCTATTAAGTAAGTTATAGATCTAATTCTCCATGACCTCTTTTACATTTTATTTCACAGCTCCCCTCTTCACTTTCTCTTCTCCTAGCACACCTGTGTCCTTAAAATCACTTATAGATATCCTTGCCCAAATGCACCCTTTGCAATAGGTCTATGCTGCTATCCTACTTTAAAATGTCTCTATTGTTTCGATAGAATATATAAATACGCAACTTTCTAACCTAATATATCATGTATTGGTTCTTCCATCTGCAAAAGGATTGTCTTTTCTGTTTGTTTACTGATACTTTCTTATTGTAGGCATTGAATGCTTGCAAGAATAAAAAATATAATCTAGAATGCCCAACTATAATATAGGCTTTCCATCCTAAGATCCTTTCAGACATGCTTTTTGCCTGTCATCAGAAAAAATAAAAACTTGAGTAATAAAAAATAAAAGGCAAATGTAAAATAGTATAATGTAGAGAAAGTTCACAATTGAATTATAAAAAATTTGATACATATGATGAATCTAATATTCAATATAGAATGAATAAAATATGTAAAATATAATGAGTATAAGAATAAACTTAAAATCTGAAAGAAAAGCTAAATATTAGCACTAAGAGACAGTATTTTTTGAGACCAAGAGCATTGGTAACTTAAAAATATATAAAAATAAGGAACATAATTTAATAATTTTATTAAAAATAAGGATTTAAAGCAACAACAATAAAATAAGTAAAACCAAATAAAAATTATTTGAGTTTAACAACCCAGATTTTGGAACCAGAGACACTGTTTTAAATTCCAGGATTTTAAATCCCCAAGCAATAAACCTAATTTTCTAAGCCTTGGGTTCTCCCATGCAAAATAGAAATACTAATTTCTAACTCAGATATTGTTAGGATTAAGTAAGATAACGTATCTTACAGATGTAGCACAGGATTTGGCATGTAGTAAGTTGTCAACAAATGGCATCTACTACTACAAGTGAATGACAGATTGTAAAAGCCAATACATCAGTTCTGACACAAAGACAACGATGAAAGTATGTTAATATGTTAAACCATATGAACAGTACATGTAAGTTTATGAAGTAAATGTGTGTGTGTGTATGTATGTATTTTTTAAATATAAATATATATTTTTAAAATTTAAAAATAAAAGTCAAATATTAGCAATCACAGACGAGGACCACTAAAAGTTTGAAAATAAATATATATATATGGTAAAATGGAACCTGCTTCTTATCTCCTGTGCCAAAGGGATTCACATCATCAACTGCTAAGAGATGATGTAATGTCAACATTCAACTTTAGCACTTTTCTCCCCTATTGACAGAGAACATTCTTTATGCCTCTAGCCAGCTCCTTCCAAGAGAGAGAGATGCTCTCATTTTGGGTTCACCATTGTGTGCAATTGCTTGAGCAGTCCTTGATTTCTTGCCTTTAAATATCTGTATGGGGCTGGTCATTACAGATTGTTTCCTGGGAGGACTATCATTGCATCCAACAATCCTCTAGTAGTCCTTAGCTCTCTCTGAAAGTTAAAACTGTCTAGGAGCTTTAATCAATCAATCAATCAATCAGATAAGCAAAACAAGCCACAGATTGCCAGGCTATACCAGAGGTCAATTACATCAGAATCCCTTTGAATGGAGTCAGAGCAATGATTTATCTTATAACTTCTCAGCTGTTTTTCAACCTGCATTGAGAATAATTGTTTTGTGTTATGTATGAGCAATCTTTGTGGCCTTTTATTTTAACACTTGACTTTAGAAGAGGTTAACCATTTCTGTTTCCCTGTATCTTTCCTCTCAGGGTTTCTTTGCCCAAATTTGCACATAGTTTCTGTTTTTTAAAGTATAGTAGAAAATATTCACAGCTCAATTCAACCCTCAAAAACCCCAGCAGAGCAAATCTAATCTACTACCCATGATGTCTCTTTCTTCCTCAAAAAGGCAGAAAGAGCAATCACAAAGTAGCTCCAAAATACTGTGCCTTTGTTGATCTTTTAATTCCTCTGCCTGCATTCCTATGACCTTTGTTCCTTGATTTCCAGTAATAATTTTATACAAAACTCACCATATGAATTTAATATATGAAAAGAAATGTATTTCAGTAGTCCATGTGGACTCTGTAAAAATATTTTGGGGTGGAGGAGGAACAGTTTCTTTGTGGATATGCATGTCAGTCACAGAAAATATGGCAAAACAGCTGTTTGCTAAACCACTCAATTCCTATCAAGACTTAAATATTTATGTGCATATGTATATATATGTGGATCTCAAATTAAATATGGCAACTACTGATCTAACCACAGCTCTAGAGAATCAGGCACAATAAGTGAACTGCACAATTTCAACATGTTTTTAAAACTCAAGCTTTTTTAAAGCATAATTTCTCGACAGAAAAAGTACAGAACTGATTAGTTTTAAATAGTGGTAGAACAGTCTCAACTCATCTGCTCTAGGATTTACCTTCTGAATCTTGGTATCCTGGTATCTATCCTTGGTATCTCTGGTATTCATCTCACAGTCCTCCATAAGCTACTATAAGGTACATTTGTAGTTTGCAAGCCCAAGTCTTTGAGTAGTGGTTTCTAGTCTTGACGTCATATTAAATCATGTGGGGGTATTTTAAAAAGAATATTTAATAAATTAAATGAGAAATTAAACACTGGGAACAGAGCATCAGCATTTAATGCTTATTTTCTTGTTTTTTAGTTTTTTGTTTTTCTAAGCTACTTCTACCATTCAAATGCATCTCCAGAACAAAGTCATTTAAAGTAGTGAAATGATAATGAACAAGGTATATATTCCAAGATACACATTTTTTCTTTTTCTTTTCCTTCCCTTTCCTTTTTTTTTCCTTTTTCTTTTTTTCCTATAAGCAACTCACACAGTGCTTGCCCA
The DNA here is from genome assembly GCF_022355385.1 of Mustela nigripes. Taxonomy (NCBI): domain Eukaryota; kingdom Metazoa; phylum Chordata; class Mammalia; order Carnivora; family Mustelidae; genus Mustela; species Mustela nigripes. Next base: position 90,044,952 of record NC_081570.1, on the reverse strand, counting down.
AGCCGTTGCAAAGGTTTGAATGCTGAACGAGACCATCTCAAATATTTTCTTAGTGGAGGTTAGGGAATCATAAATAAAGTCCCATAATTACAACCCAGCTAGCCTGGATACACAAAGCTTAAATCATCTTTTTCTGATGATTTCTAGATAAAGTAGCAATTATGAAGGAAACATCAGTAATGCTGAACAGCTCTAACTAACAGCACTGCTAGAAAAACCAACTCGATTTCAATTCTCATTCCAAAGTTTGGCCAGGAAGTACAGGGTTATAAGAGGTATGCCATAGATTTCTTCAAAAGATTAAGATAAAACTGACACTGCTCTGAGTTTCAAAGTAATAAAAATACTTTAAAATGCTTCACGTTTACAGTAAAAAGAAGAAAAAAGCTAAGAGGCCAACTAAGTAACCCATCTCATGTATTTTATGCTCTTATCTATTTCTAAAAATAAGTCTTTAGAAAAATTATTTCAAAGTAAATAAAGAAGGTGCAAACCATTTAGAGCTAATATTTTCTCAGTACGTGTGCAATTTATTTAAACTTAAATTTTGTTATATATACTTTACAACTGTTCTGCAAATACTGCATACAACTGCACATTTAAATATTCTGGCTGTATTGTATGTCAGGAAAGGAGTATAAATAGCTTATGAAACTTATTAAGAAAGGGATTACTGCTCACAGGTTGGTTTATCTGATAATAGCTTAACAAAAGACAGTTGATGTATGGATCCAATCTATATTGGCTGTTATTGTGTCACGGACCAAAATGGGGGGAATGCAATTCTATGATAAACTGATTAATCACATTCAACTTGTTTATAGGTTGGGACTTGAAGAAGGTATATGATTTTTCTCCTCAGTAGACAATCACTGAAATTTTATTTTATTCAGTAAGAATATCTATTGTTCTCACTTAAAGGCTTTTACTTAAACATAATATACACAAAGAAAAATTACATAAATCATAACTGCATAGCTAAATACATATTGTTTTGAAAACTAAATATGCCTTTGGATTCAGCATCCTGATCAAGACATTAGTTGCAACCCAAAAGTCCTGCTCATGCCCTCTTTCAATATCCCACCCTCCATCATCCTCAGAATAACCTAATTATACTAACTTTTAGAAGAATGGACTAGTTTCATCTGATTTTTTGTGTGTTAAAAACGAATTGTTAAAAAGTGTTGTATAGTAATTATGTGTTTTCTCTTGTTCAACATTGTTTATGAGTGTCACCATATTTATTGCCTATAACTGAAGACTTCATATTCTCATTGCTGTATTCAATTGAGTGATTATCATGAATTCCATATTTTACTATATTTATCCATTTTAGTGTAGATGGATGTTGCATCATTTTTAAAAAGTAAATTAAATCAAATCAGCACTGATACTCAACATTATAATAAATCAGTACTGCTATTAAGTTGTTGGTGATTTTACAGTAGCCAAGAAGGGCTACTGAAAGCTAGATCTTAGTAAGGTTTCTAATATAAAACCCACCTTTCAAATCAGTTGTAAAAAATAGCATAGATTAAGAAAAAATCTGAGGAAATATATTTGTTAATTCAGTATGTATATATGTGTGTATAGCCAAAGACAGTTGAGAGGGAACAAATATACTTATAAACCAGAATATACCTATTAAACATTCAAGATACATCTTGGAGATGCTGGCATATAGAGTAAAGGTAGAGAAAAACTTACTGCAAGTTAAGCAGATAACTGAAGTATCTTCTCTACAGAGAAAAGAAAATTCTCCCTTTCACACTTGCTGTGAATGAAATGGGTATTTGGGTTGACAAAATGACAAGTTGTGAGCCCAGGGCCAAGTATGCCACCTTGAATCATTAAGTTAGAAGTTTTGGGTGCTCAATATAACTTAAGACACAAGCCAAATTCAGAGTTTTTCTAGGTAGGTCAAGGTCGGGGTCTACACACGGGAAAGGCAGAGAAATTATGTGTTAGTACAAGTAGACTGGAGGGCTGTGTTGCCATTTGTCAAGGCAAAAAAAAACAGTTTTTCTGTTTGCTATTTTGGCTTTAAAACACCTTCCTGGAGTGAGGCGACAAGATAAAGGGATTTTTGACATTTATCTTAGTTGGCCCATCAAATCTGAACAAGGCAGGTGATTTTTCCAGAAAGCTAAAATTTTGTAAAATTTGATTTTAACCTGACTGTGCTTAGTTTCTTCTGAGACACTGTATTTTCCTTGAGAATGAGGAATTGATGGTTTAAGCTAGTCTACCTCCCAACATACCCACTAAACCCAAGTGAAAGTAACATGCTTTCTTCCCTACTTCTGTATCCTGTGTCCCCTTCTTCTCTAGAATATGGTAGAAAATGTTGGAAAGGAGCAAGTAACACTTACTTAACTGATGCTGCTGCACTCCTCTCTTGGTTTCATGCCTAGTCACCTGGTGATTTCTGATTGTTAGCATTTCTGGATGCTTCTATACATACTTTAAAATGACATTTAAGTATAAATAAAAATATAAATACATAAAACTGTGTATAAGTAACAGCATAAAAATATAACACTTAAAAAGTGCCAGTCCTCTGGCACTCAGTGTCATTAATTTCCTAGTAGCTCTCTTATATACAGATATACCTAGATTTATTTTATAATCTAAGTCATTAGCCTAGATAGCCATATTTACCAGAAGTCAGGATTATATATCTGAACATAGTTTTTATTTCACTTACATTTTCTACATCTGGAACAAGGTTAACTAGTTTTCTTTAAATTCTGTAATTTTAAAATCTTTTTCTTCTACATTCATTATAAATTACATTTTGATTCTTTTGTCCCTAATCTGGCTCTAAAAGTCTCATTTTATTATATTTTTAGCTTATTCTGTGCTCTTATTTTTTTTTAAATCATTGTGTTTATTATATTCTTTAAAGTATGAAATGTTCTTGGATAAGTTTTTCTTTTAGAATTAGGTTTTATTCCTTATCAGATTCTTAATCTTTTTTATTCTCTTTTTTCATTTTATATATTTGCCTATTTGATATTCTGTGCTACTGCTAACAGTATTCTTATTTTTGGCATTTTGTTTATATTTAAAACTTGAAAGTTTGGGTCCAAGCACTTTATTTGCTTTGACCAAGTGTTGAGGATCTTCTTGCCTCTCTTTCTGCCACATCTGAGGGCTGTTACTGTCCTCTACTGGGCTACAGCTTGAGATCTGTGCTTTATGAGTCCCATTTCTTTTATAGCAGCTAGGGCTAACTAGTCAGGAGGAAGAAGAAACTTCTGGTGGCGTTGTATTCAACCTTTTTCATAAAATCCAGGATCTGTTATTTTTTTCAGAGCTTTTATTTATTATTCATATCAGGGTATATTCCCAAAGTGGGTGGTATGTTCTGTTCTGGTGCCAGGGTGACCTCAGCCTTCAGATAATTACCCAATTTGTTTTGAGCACTAACCCATTGTAAGCTAACATGCTTTTCCCCTGCTCTGCTAAATCCAGTAATGCAAGTGATAATAAACTGGAATGTTTATTCTCAAGAATTTTAGATTGAATTTTCTCCATGTTGGCTCTTCATTCTCTCAGTCTACTTCTTTCCAGTTTAAGGTTTATGTGGAAGAATATTAAGGATTTTCTTTTACTCACCTGCTTTTGCTTTACAGACTCTATGATAGGGAAATGGCTGCCAGTTTAGGAGCTACTCAATGTAAAGTCACCAGAGAAACGGTGCTACTCGACTATTCTCATCGCTTCACACTGAAAGTTATTAATCAAAAGTGAGCACTTAAAACCACTTAGACATCCATTTATATATACTTCATCAATTTTCTTTTCCATTGCCCACATTTACTACTTCAAGTATTCACCACCATTTCAAACTTACAACCTGTAATTACCACTCCTGAGAAGATGGACCCACCTTTTATTTTACAGAAAACAATCAAAGCCATCAGAATACCTTTAACTTCTAAGTAACTTATTTGTATCTATCATATGCTTTCCTCCTATACTCCTTCTGCCAATAGAAGAGTTAATTATCCCTTTGTTTAGAGCCTCTTTTTCGCCCACAGTCTGAAGTCCCTATCTCTTCACTTTTTCAAGGAACCTGAATGCAAAACGTGTGTGCGTGTGTGTGTGTGTGTGTGTGTGTATGTTTGTATGTGCATTCCACCTTCATCTCATTCTCCAATTTTAGTCACTTTGTTGAATCAGTATTAAAGTAATTTAGTAATTCTTATCTTTAAATGTCCGAATAGCTAAATTTAACAACAAAAGAAACAACATATGTTGGCAAGGATGCAGAGAAAGGGGAACCCTCTTGCACTGTTGGTGGTAATACAAACTGGTGCAGCCACTCTGCAAAACAGTACTGTGGCTCCTCAAAAAATTAAAAATAGAACTACTCTATGATTCAGTAATTGCACTACTAAGTATTTACCAAAAGGATTAAAGTAATTATAAATTAAAAATAAAAATTAAAAATAGAACTACTCTATGATTCAGCATTGCACTACTAAGTATTTACCAAAAGGATATAAAAATACCGATCAGAAGAAATACATGCACCCCGATGTTTATAGCAGCATTATCAACAGTCAAATAATTCAAAGAGCCCAAATGGCCAATGACTGATGAATGGATAAAGAAGATGCGGTACACGCGCACACACACAGACACAACTGAGTATTACTCAGCCATAAAAAAGAACAAAATCTTGCCAATTGCAATGACATGGATGGAGCCAGACAGTATTATGCTAAGAGGTCTGTCAGAGAAAGATACCATATGATTTCATTCATGTGAAATTAAGATACAAAAACATAGGGGCAAAAAGAGAAAGGCAAATTATAAAACAAACTTAACTAAAGAGAACAAACATGGCTGCTTAAGAGGAGGTAGGCGGGGGTTTGGCTAAATGGGTGAAGGCAGGCACTTTTTGTGATGAGCACTGGGTGTTGAATGTAACTGAAGAATCAGCAGATCCCACACATGAAACTGATACTACACTGTATGTTCACTAACTGTAATTTAAATAAAAACTTGGAAGAAAAAAAAATGAGTATGGCCAGGAATTCCCTTCTCTCCAATTGTGCAGAGTCAAACTTTTAAAAGATAGTTGCTAAACTTTTAGCTTTTATGTCCTCACTTATAGTTCCCAATCAGCAAAGGATCCCATGGATCCCACTTCCCTGGAAATGCTGTCACAGAGCAAACTAGTTACCTCTTCCATATCCCTTCATTCAATAAATAACTAAATAGTTTTAATGCAATGTCATATATATTTCTGAAATTCATCTCCCACCATCTTCATCTGGTTTACAATTAGTTTCACTCAGAAAATTGCCACAGCTGCACGCTTTTTGTCATTAGGCTAACTCACTTTCAAACTGTTACCCACAAGGCAATTAAAGTGGACTTCCAATAATGCAAATCTAATAGGTCTCCCCTTTTTCAGGATTGATTCATTCCCTATTTTTCTTAAAATGAAGTTATAAAACCTTAGGCATGTTAAACAAGGTCCTGCAAGATCTGTCTTTCTGACATCTCTAGCCTTAACTCTTGTCCCCTCCCTTTTGCACACTATGCATTAGGTGCAATAAATATTTTCAGCACTTTTTATTTTTTTAACATTTTATTCATTTAATTATTTGACAGTGAGAGAGAGAGAGCACGAGCAGCGGGGAGCAGCTGGCAGAGGTAGAGAGAGAAGCAGGCTCCCTGCCAAGCAGGAAGCCTGAGATGGGGCTCAATTCCAGAACCCTGGGATCATGACCTGAGTCCAAGGCAGACGCTGAACCAACTGAGCCATCCAGGCACCCCTCAGCACTTTTTTTTTTTTTTTAAGATTTTATTTATTTATTTGACAGACGGAGATCACAAGTAGACAGAGAGGCAGGCAGAGAGAGAGGAAGAAGCAGGCTCCATGCTGAGCAGAGAGCCCCATGTGGGGCTTGATCTCAGGACTCTGGGATCATGACCTGAGCGGAAGGCAGAGGCTTTAACCCACCGAGCCACCCACACTTTTTAAATACAGTGTATATTATTACCATTAAGGCTCACTCCTCCCTTTCCTCTTCTAATATGAAAGTGCCTATTGACTGCCTCCATTCTTTAATAAATGTATTAATATCCTCTCCTAAAAGCATTCTTCCTTGATTATTAAAACTATTTTGCTCTGTGTTCAAAGATTCATATATTTTCCCTCATAACTTTAATTACATTTTATTATCATTTTTTAATGTCCATTTTTCCTATGAATTATAAACTCTTCAAAAGCGAAAGGGATACTATCTTTTCTCCATTATATCCCAATAGCTACTTCAGTTACTGAAATCTAAAATACATTGTACTGCAGCCTCCAAGGCTTCTTTCTCCAGGCAGCTTTTTCTCAGTAGAGCCTGGAAACCCCTTGCATCAGAATCAAATAAGATACTTGTCAAAACTCAGAATCTCTGACCTCACTGTCTTCCAAATCAAACTCTCTGAAAAGCACCCTCAAATCTGAATTAAAAAAAAAAAAATCTTTGGGTGATCATCATTACATACTCCAGTATTAGACCAAAAAAAAAAAAAAAAAGAGAGAGAGAGAGAGAAGATTAATTTTCTGACCTTAATTTATGAGTTATAGGAAAAACAAATGGCTTCCATTTAGTTTGAAAAGAAATGATATCCTCAAAATGACCAGGATTCTGGAAACTTTTTGAAGAGTCATTTAAGGGTAAAATGAGGATTGCAGGGAATTCTTAAAGAATGAAACAGCATTACAAAGTGTAGACAGAAGAAAGATGAGAATACAAGGAAGTGAAAGAATGAGTCAGAGGAGAAGAAGTAAGAGTAAGAGCAACTGTAGAGCATTAGGAATATTTCATCCTAAGTGTTCTCTGTTTCACTTTCCCAATTTCAAATATATATATTATTAAAATTAAAATATTAACTATATTATATAGTACTACATAAATATAATATATACTTGTGTGTGTGTGTATGTATATAATCTCACTTCCTTGGAATTACATTTCTTTAGGTTAGTTCTTAGCTTACTTGAATTTAGGCACTTATAATTTATAAAGCTAAATGAGCTAATAATTCTTTACATCATATTTGCATTTTACTAGTAATCAATATTCATCCCAAATATATGTGCTGTGTAAGTTTTTCCAAAGGTCTACAAATCAAGGGCACTGGGAACAGAATCGTTTTTCATGGTCTTTCTTATTTCACACCACAGGCAGCAATCTTCTGTGCCTACACATAAGACTGACCTTGCATAGAGGAAACAAAATTAAGTGACTTTTCAGGAAGGCACTTTTTCCCAAACAACATAGCTTCTAAAGATCAGTATTTAACAAGTGCCCACTAATTTCCTCAGGTCATTTCACTAAGTTCCATATTTTAACATGGCATAATCACTAAATAACAGTTTTATTCTTCTCTGTCTTCATGAAAACAGGGTAAGAGGAGATGAACACTGAATTTTCTAAAGGGAGATACAGCATTATACTTGAAGCTTGAGTAATATGCTACTGTGTTCAATCAGTTCCCAGAACATCAAATGAGACCGAAGTAGGTGGCGGGGGTTGGCGGGCAGAGCTCTTTCCACAGTGGTGACTGGAGCACAGAGGGAAAACCAAACTGACTCATGCTTTGAGCCACATGATGAGTACCTGAGGTGAGAACCTCTGCATGGTATTTATTTTCCATCCTTCATGACAATCTTAAAAATTTTCCAGTTCATGTTCTCCTCAGGACATTCGCAGGTACTGAAATTACTGCAATAGGAAGTTTTCACTATTCTCAAGAAACAAATCTTTAACTACAGAGAATACTGGCCAGTTATTAATATGAGCATATTAATGCAATCAGAATAACTCAAAAAGAAATCTAAAAGTGAGAAATAAAATGATTGGATTTACATGACCTTTCCTTTGAATAATCATAGGGAAATGTTTGTGAGAGTGTCTGTACATAATTCTCACACCTATTCAAATTCGCAAGTATAGAAAGATAATTTTAAACTCTTCTCTGAATTCTTCAAAGTTTTAAAAGCTTTATGTATTCCTGTATCGTTTGTTTGTTTATATTTGCAGTTATACAGGTTTTATAAAATGTAGGCCAAAATTTTGACCTGCATTTTCTAGCAAAGCACCCTTACATTTAAGTTACTTTTTATCAAAATTACTAAACACACCTACCCTCTATCTATCTAACTACTATCTACCTTTCTTTCTACACATACACACACATACACACAAGCATACAAGCATCTTGAATTCCCAGCACCAAATATATTTTGTTGTAACGTTTTGATGTTTGAACTTTCAGTTTTTTTATGTAAGATGTTTTTCATTCTTCAAACTTATGATTGCATTTTAACTGATTAGAAACTTGCTCTAAAATATTCATTTCCAAATTTTATATATTTTAACTATATTTTAAAAATCACCTTCAAAGTCTATTCCATATTACAATTTATGTAATCAATCCCTTTATATTAGAAAATTTTATTCTTCTTGGTTTCTATATACCTTGTAATAATATATGTATATAGATATGTATATTTATATATACACATACACAGACACACAAACATACATATATATATATATATGTAAATTTGGGGACAGGTTTTCAATCATTTTCTTAGAATAATTCATTGGAAGCTGTTTGACACATATGCTAAATTGTCCCTTAAAATGTAACTTCAGTTTTTATCCCCAGGAGCATTGTATATTTCCTTCTAGGCACTGGAAATTAGTCAAAAATATATGCACACAAATCTTGCTACATTGCTGAAATTTTGTCTTTCTGTAAAATCACTATTTTAATTTTTGTATCTTTATACACCGGTGATATAAACCATCTCATTTTTCTCTTTATTTCTATTATTTATGTGAAATACACAGTAAAAATCTACACCATTATCTACTCAGAAGTCTCCAGATATTCACTCTAATTCCTTGTTGCCTTTGAGTGTAATTATTTCCTAAACCTAATTTTTCTATTTTATGTAAACTAATCTTTGGCTCTTTCCCCCTCCTTTGGTTGACCTTTAAAATGTCCTTTTCTCCTGGAAACTGCATTGATATTAAATAAGTAACTAATAACTCTATGTCTTCTGCTAATTCTATTATTTATGATTTCATGCAGGGCAGGAGTTGTGAGAGAATACAGTTAGAAATGCCATTATCTGAAAATACTTATAGATAAACACTGATCATTATTGATGTTAGCATAATCCTCTCTAATGGTATAGATTCAGATATTTACAGAAATGTCAAACACTTGTCAGGGAGGGGAACACACAGCAACCAAAGAAGTTAGATTTCAGGGAAGGTCAATACAACTCTCAGAATATATGTCTTCATCTAAAAAAACAAGTCTATTAATGATGTTTAGACATGGCAAAGGATTTAGGATCCAAATGGGTTGGTAATTCTAAATTACAGTATGGAAGCAATCATGTAACTTATCTTTTCCCATGTTATTTTGGTAAAGGTATGCACCAGGAAAAAAAATACCAGGATTTACAAATGGACTCCGTATAGAATTAGGAATCCAAGTACTAGATTGTGGTAGCCAAGAATAGGTATTGTTCTCTTTCCTTTATTAAAAGAAGTAGCTAAACTATCCCAGAATTTATTGGGCAACAGTGGAGGTCTGACACACCTTCACTTAGTCTAGGTGATGGTTCTGGCTATGGCAAATCAGAATTTCACATTAATTTTTATTATAATCATATGGGTGAGAAGTCTCAAAATTATAGTATTACTTGCGCTTAGATCCAGTGAAGATTTATTGGTCGATATAAGAGTTATTCTGAGGTTATTTCTAGAAATAGGAACTTCCTTTCCAAATTAGATAGACTGAGACTCCAACTGAATTCATAAAGATGAATTCAGTACCATTTAAACAGATAAACTTAGGGGAAGAGGAGGAAAAGGGAGAGAGAGAGAGGGAGGCAAACCATAAGAGACTCTTACTGATCGAGAACAAACTGAGGGTTGCTGGAGGGGAGCTGGGCTAAGTGGGTGATGGGTATTAAAGAGGGCACTTGTAATGAGCAGCGAGTGTTGCATTTAAGGGATGAATCACTAAATTCTACTCCCGAAACCAACATTACACTATATGTTAACTAACTAGAATTTAAAACTTGAAACAAACAAAAAAATACCATTCAGGTAACATATATTTAAATAATACACATATTTTTAAAAACTACATTTCAGACTAAGAGTAGAATTAAGAAAGGTGGTTCACCAAAAGTAAAGCCTGAGTTTCCCAGAAGGTGGTGTTCTTGAGTGGTCTGGAATACAAATAGGAAGAGGATTGATCTTTGTTCACTGGATTTGACAGCTCTTAAGTAAGACCTAAGTGCATTGTCCCAGTAGACTGTGCACATGAGAGATGGTGAAAACATACGGATCATAAATGCACATGTCTTTTATAGGGAAATTAAAAAGAATGTTAGGGCTGGGAGTAGATGATAACAAGGTGAGAAAGAATCAAGGAGAGTGTTACCTGTCTCTGAATGCGGCTGTACTAGTGAGGAATCACTTTTATTAGCTCATCTCTACTTGTTTCGCCTCTACTCAACTGTCTTCCATCATTTCCCTTGCCCCCATGCCCTGTAGTGAAAACTCCAATCCGAAGTCCACCCAACTGTGTAGTTATTTTTGTGCAAAACCAGGGATGACAGTTATTGTGGAAAATAATACATATAATGTAGAGAAGTGGAATTCTAAGATGATGCTTATACTAGTCAGGATTCTCTAGAGAAACTGAACCTAAAGGATGTGTGTGTGTGTGTGTGTGTGTGTGTGTGTAGGGAGAGAGAAAGAAAAAAAAAAGTATAAAGAACTGGCTTATGTGATTTTAAAAGCAGACAAATCCTAAAACCTGCAACGGACAATCTCAAAAACCAGAAAAGCTGATGGTATAGTTACAGTCCAAAGGCCAACAGGCTGAAGACATAGGAACAACTAATGTTTTGAGTCTGAAGGCAAAACAAAACAAAACAAAACAACGCCCCCCCCAGTATCCAATTCAAGCATTATGTGCAAGGAAGGCTAATCTGTAAACAAAATGAATGTCAAACTCAGTGAGAACAAAACTATCCCTCTTTCATGACAGAAGCAGTCCAATATACTCAAACTGTTACCAGGTAGCTGGCTGATCACTCTAAAGAATGGTGCGGTCTGGAGGATTCAGTGTTGATCTTGGCTCCTGGCAGATCGGGCACTCAGCAGTGGTTATATCCACACTGAGTTTGGTGAGTAGAAGTTAAACCCATGCATGACCTTCCACAATGGACACTTTGTCAGCTTACTGACTGATGATGGTTAGGAAACAAGGCTGACTGATTTCCATAAAAGGCATCACTATTGACTTAATTGTTAAAATTATCCTCTTTAAGTCACCCTTTGGTGAACATATACACAGGACACAATTATCTTTATATTTCTTGCCATTTCAGAGGTCTGCTAACATTCCTCTTTCTCAAATTTCTTTGTCAACAATTTTCTAGTCATGTTCCTACCAAGTCCCTGACAATCCAGCCAAACCATTGGCCATAGTGGATGAATCAGTGTGTAACTAAATTATTATTTGAGATAATAAATAAATGTAATTCTAACATATTAGTTTTAATACTAAAGTCACTTTATTTTATAATTTTTATTTTTAAATTTATTTTTAAAAATATTTTATTTATTTATTTGAGATAGAGACAGAGATAGCAAGAGAGCATGAGCAGGGAGGAGAGGGACAAGCAGGCTCCCTGCTCAGCAGGGAGTTGATGTGGGGCTTGATCCCAGCATGCTGGGATCATGACTCAAATCTAAGACAGAAGCTTAACTGACTGAGCCACCCAGGTGCCTCTAACATACATCTATAACAAGATATATGTTAGCTGGTGTGCCTGGGTGGCTCAGTGGTTAAGGCCTCTGCCTTCATCTCAGGTCATGATCCGAGGGTCCTGGGATCGATCCTCACATCGGGCTCTCTGCTCAGCTGGGAGCCTGCTTCCTCCTCCTCTCTCTCTCTGCCTGCCTCTCTGCCTGCTTGTTATCTGTCTGTCAAATAAAAAAAAAAATCTTAAAAAAGAATAAGATGTATGTTAGCTATCATTTGGATGATCAATTGAGGGCAGATTTTTTTTTTTACATTAATTCCTAACATACATCATTTTATGTCTTCATTGTACAACTGTTTTAAAAACATCAGGTATTATTACTTTATATTTGTCACTATTAAATTCTGTCTATAAAGTTTTTCTTTATACCAAAATATTGCCAAGGTCTTTATAAATAAGATTAGATTCACTTTCCTAATGTAACAATTGTCTTCTACAGCCTTGATAATCATCTATGAATTCAATAAGAAAGTTTTCTAAGCCATCATCCTAGATGCCAATGCCATTATAGTACAAGATGAACACACTGGTCAGGTCCAAGCCCTGTGTGACTTTGCCACATTCCATTCAAATCTTACTTCTGATTCTCAAAAATGTATTAATCATTAGTCAATCACTGGATTGATGAGACTCCTGCACTTACTTCAACTCTGTCTATGAGAAGCCCCAGGATCCTTAAACGTTCACATCCATGGTCCCTTCTACATCTGTTTCTTTCAAAAACAAATATCACATCTGTTGTGAACGAATCTGTTGAATTTGCATTCCAAATACAGCATATCTGAATTTATGATCATGCATGGTGGTCTATATCCAGAATTCTGAACCTCTTAATTACAAGTCAAGCTGAAATATAGATACAATTGGATATAATTGGAAGGTGTTTCCTATTTTCTTCCTTTGTGTTTTATAGGTGTCACTAAGTTATAGAATCTATCAAGATCAATTATGTTCTCATCCATGAACTAGATTTCAGCAAACTTTTGTTATTGCTATGGTTTATAGATTATATACATAATTTAAAACAATTTTATGTTCTATCTATATGTAACAATTGAATACATCTACTATTTGTGCTGTTTTAGATTTAATTTGCAATATCCATGCTTTTCATTTTTCATTATTTCCTTCTAATTTGGACTCTTCATTTCATGGTATCCTTTGTCTTTATTTACATACATTTGTATACTTTAAACTGTTCAAATTAATTTTAGATCTTTTTCTTTCAAAGTTTTATTTTTATGTCATTAATGTTTTATTTTACCGATTTTCATCTTTCACCTTCCATAATTTTAAATCATCTCTAATTTGTAATTAAAAAACTATCATTTTTTTAAACTTTTACTTTTCCTCCTTCCTTTTAATTGTTTAAATGACTGCCCTCAATTATTTTTAAAAACTTTTAAGAAAACATATTTAGGCACTTTACACATAATCACTACATGATTTTTTTGGGGGGGGTCTACAAGTTTTTACATTTTCCAGACTTTGGGAGTCTTTATATTTAATATTGGAGTAAAAGCTGAATATTTTTATGTAAACTAAAAAAAAAATCTGAATTCCATACAGCAGTCCACAGGACTCCATAGTTCCAAGTACATCTGTGGATGCCAGAGGAGTATTTATATCACAGTCTATAAATACACATTACATTCTATGAATCCATCTGGGCTGTTGTATTAGTTAAACACACATACCCAAATAGGCCTTTCCATATTTTCGTAATTCCAGTTTGCAACTACTCAAATGGTACTACTTAACTAAGGGGATCTTTCCTTTTAGTCATCAAAACACAACTCGGATCAGCATTGCCATTTAATAAAACTTTATTGTTACTGTTTGCTACTTTATCAAAATACATATTTAAACCCATACAACTGATTTCTTCCAAATGTATGAAATTGGTTTAATTATAATAAAGCTAAATTTTAGGATAACAAAATAGTTAAAAATATAATGAACTGTGTCTCTATATTTTACCTGTTTTAGTATCTTGTTCTGTCACTTACTAATTCAGAGATCATATTTAAGTATCCAATTTTTCGGTGCCAGAATTTATTTTTTTATTTCAGCTTTATTGGGCTATAGTTGACAAATAAAATTTTAAGATATTTAAAGTATACATCATGGTGGTTTGATAAACGTTTCCATTGTGAAAGCATTCCCCTCATCTACTTAATTAATGTATCTTTTTTTCTTTTTTTGGCAAGAACATCTAAGTTCTATTCTCTTAGCAAATTTCAGTTGTACAGTACAGTCACTGTGGTCACCATGTTTTACACAGACTTCCTTCATTTTAGAGCTGAAAGTTTTCTCCCTTTCACCAACCTTTCCCTATTTCCCCTTCTGGTGGCAATTATTTTTTTACCCTGTGTCTATGATTTTTTGTTGTTAGGTTCCACTTATAAATAATGCCATGCAGTATTAGTCTTTTTCTGTCTGGCTTATTCCACTTGGCATAATGACTTCAAGGTCCCTCTGTGTTTTTACAAATAGTGGGATTTCTTTCTTTCTTGAGGTGGAATAATATTCCATTGCATATATACATACCAATTTTTTTTTATCCATTCATCTCTTGATGGACACATGGATTATTTCCAAATTCTGGCTATTGTGAATAATGCTGCAAGAGCATACATCTCTTGGATATCTTGTTTTCATTTCCTTTGGCTATACACCCAGAAGTGAGAGTGCTAAAATGTATGGCAATTCTATTTTTAGTTTTTTGAGAAACCTGCATAGCTTTCCAATTGGCTGTACAACTTTACATTCCCACCAACAGTGCACAGGGTTTTCTTTCCTCCACATCCTCACCAATTTCTGTTATCTCCTGACTTTTTGAAAAGATCCATTCTAACAAGTATGAGCTGATATCTCATTGTGGTTTTGGCTCGTATTTTCTGATGATTAATTATGCTGTGATCTTTTCATGTAAGTACTGGCCGTCTTCTGGACAGTTTTCTTTGGGAAAATGTCTATTCAGTTCCTCTGCTCACTTTTATTGGATTATTATTTATTATCATTATTTTTGCTCTTAAGTTGTGAAAACTCCTTATGTTCCTATATTTTGGATATTAGCCCTTTATCAGAAACACGACTTACAAACATTTTCTCCCACCCAAAAATCGCCTTTTCATTCTGTTGATGGTTTTTGTTTTTGTGCAGAAGCTTCTTAGTTTGATGTAGTCCCAGTTGTTTAGTTTTGCTTTACCTTTGCTTTTGGTGTCAAATCTAAAAAAATTATTCCAAAGACCTATGTCAAGGAGCTTACCACCTATGTCTTCTTCCTAGGAGTTTTATGATTTTAAGTTGTGCCACAGCTTCTATATGTATAACACTAGGGAAGAGGATGCCATTTACTTCTTATAATGGTTGTGAGAACTGCATTAGCTAATACCCGCAGCTCACTTAAAAGGGCACCTGACACAAAATAAACACGCAGGCATTGCTAGCAAAGACTGTGTGCTGTCACTGTATGAGAAGGAAAAAGTGGACAATGTCATTTTAATTTCTAAATATTTACACTTTGACAAAAGAAAGTAGGATTTTTAGTTAGTTTCATTACATAAAAATATGGCATATTTAGCTTCAAACTAAATTGGAATGAAAACCAACTATGAAAAGGGGTCTGTACTAGCAAATAACTGAAAGACTGAAGCAAAAAACTGTGGCAATGCTAAGTAAATAAAATTTCCCCTTATAGTGTTGGATAGACAGTGAGTATACACTGTTAATATTTTTCACAGATTCAAATTGTGGAAAATATTATTTAGTTGATAGGACTGATTTTCCTGCGTTGTAAAACTTACCCTACAGACAAAGATATTGTGCACAGAATTTCTAATAGTCACTTGGTTTTGGCCTCATTACTGCCAGTGTAGAGGTGAAGGAAGGGAAACAGACAGAACCAGTTTTGTTCAATTATGTGTTTATAAGGACATTAAATCAAATGAAGAAACTAAGAATATCAATAATGAATTCAGTTGCTCATGGTTTAATTTCCGTGAAATCTATGTCTATCATAACATCTTCAGTTGTTCTAAAATTCTGTGTGATAACCAAGCAAATATAAGGATTTCTGAGGATTATCTGTTTGTTCAAGATGAGATATCTATATCTGGTGCATGTGCTGCCTTTGATTTTGTAAGTAACAAGGTGAATACTATTCAATACTGATTTTGGAAAACGTAAAACTTGTACACTTCTGTAGCCATTGGGTACAAGATATTTTCTGGGTAATATCAACTTCCTTAGACCAACTATATACTCCCAGATGTGCTGAGATAGTATCCAAGTTAAGGATGCAACCGTGTATTTTAAAATTAAGAGGTGTTTGACATAGATGAGCTAAACAGCTAAAACAAAACTCGAACTATTATTTACAAAATTGCACATTGTTTGCTTCCTTAAAATTGTTGGGGGGAAGTGGTGTATTTAAAATAAGGCATGAATACTAAGTTGTATGCATTATTTGACAGCCTCAGTTCTAAGTGTTTTCAAGTTCAGCTAAGATAATCATCAATGAGGAAAAAGTTTCCTTAAAAAACTAAATTCAAAAGCAATACTGATACTCATTCAGTTATATGTGATACTCACTAATTCTCTTAAAATTATTAGGCTATTCACTTAGGTTGACTTAAGCAGGGAAAAGCTTTCTAGCCATCAGATCTCTTTCTGTGTGGTATAAGACTATAGAATTAGAGCCACTTTCAGAGACTTGAAATTAATCTCAGTTCTATTTTTCACAGGGAGATAAATCGTGAGTTCATTACAAAGTGGATCAGAACATGAATATGTGAGGCTACCCAAAAGGGAGAGGATGGTGTCCAGCTAATGGTGCAACAGTGCAATCAGTAGTAGATAATGTCCTGGGAGATGTGGGGCAGTGACTGACCTCCATAGCCCCAATTAGAGGAGATAGTTGGGTTCCATCAAGAACTGCTGCCCCCTCTAAATAGAAAAGTTCCCCTATAGCCAAAACATGTAACAATGTCAAACCCTGGCCTAGACTCAACGCCTGTAGATCTTGTTAACATTTCACCAGGTTAAGCTTCAGAACACCCAAGAAAATACTTGATTTGCATTGGCATTTCCTCAGTTCATGACGGGCTTAGGTTTCTGTACCTAGACACTACAGAAATTATTATACTCAAATACCCGGGGTCAAAAATAATTATTTGGAATCTTAAAACCTTTTCACATATTGTCTGATGACACATCAAGGCCCTGCTTTCTCTGACAAGACCAAGCAAAACACATTACCATCATTGATCATCTCAATATGTATTCTTATCCATTTATTTCTCAAGGCATTGAAATTGGTCCAACATTTTAAAGATGATAGTGTTCTGAACCTATGTATGTAGGAAGAACTTCAATTAAAATATATCTCTTCTTATTCATTTACTAAAAATAAACAATTTGCATATTATGCAAGCCCTTAGAGAAAGATTTAAGTATATATTTAAGGCAGGCACCTTAATACATTTAAAAATTGGGCTTCATTGTATAGACAGTGAATATTCACTGATGGATGATAAGTAGAAGTTATGCTTTAGAAAGTTTGCACTAACTCCAATGAGGAAGTTGAATTAAAAGAAAAAACTGCAGCAAAAATTAAATCTTTAGGTACTAGTTCTAATTCAGGTCCTATGAATTCTAGTTTTTAATCAGAATTCTAGTTTTAATTCTCTTCCTATGGAATTTATTCTGAAGATTATTGTTGAGTTCTTAGTAGCAAAAAGAAGTTCACTTCTTCAGTTTTATCCTATTTGATAATAGCATAGCATTTGTTTTCCATGTGATTTTTTCTTCTCCCAATATTCATTTGATCGTAGCTATTTTATGTTTCATTTTCTAGTTCTTTTTAATCTACACTACCAAGTTGTTCTATATCTTTGCCAGCGCTTGATGTATTTATTTTTTAATTAGTAGGCTTTTTTTTCTTTTCTTTTCTTTTTTTTTCTTTTTTTTTAAAGATCTTATTTATTTATTTGACAGACAGAAATCACAACTAGGTGGAGAGGCAGGCAGAGAGAGAGGAGGAAGCAGGCTCCCACTGAGCAAAGAACCTGATGCGGGGCTCGATCCCAGGACCCTGGGATCATGACCTGAGCCGAAGGCAGAGGCTTTAACCCACTGAGCCACCCAGGTGCCCCAGTAGGCTTTGTTTTTTAGAGAAGTTTTTATTTTTTATTTTTTTTTATTTTTTATAAACATATAGTTTTATCCCCAGGGGTACAGGTCTGTGAATCACCAGGTTTACACACTTCACAAAACTCACCAAAGCACATACCCTCCCCAATGTCCATAATCCCATCCCCTTCTCCCAAACCCCCTCCCCCCAGCAACCCTCAGTTTGTTTTGTGAGATTAAGAGTCACTTATGGTTTGTCTCCCTCCCAATCCCATCTTGTTTCATTTATTCTTCTCCTACCCACTTAAGCCCCCATGTTGCATCACCACTTCCTCATATCAGGGAGATCATATGATAGTTGTCTTTCTCCGCTTGACTTATTTCGCTAAGCATGATACGCTCTAGTTCCATCCATGTTGTCTCAAATGGCAAGATATCATTTCTTTTGATGGCTGCATAGTATTCCATTGTGTATATATACCACATCTTCTTGATCCATTCATCTGTTGATGGACATCTAGGTTCTTTCCATAGTTTGGCTATTGTGGACATTGCTGCTATACACATTCGGGTGCATGTGCCCCTTTGGATCACTACGTTTGTATCTTTAGGGTAAATACCCAATAGTGCAATTGCTGGGTCATAGGGCAGTTCTATTTTCAACATTTTGAGGAACCTATGAGATATCACCTCACACCAGTCAGAATGGCTAAAATAAACAAGTCAGGAAATGGCAGATGCTGGCGAGGATGCGGAGAAAGGGGAACCCTCCTACACTGTTGGTGGGAATGCAAGCTGGAGAAGTTTTGATTTACAAAAATATTGAGTGGGAAGTACAAAGTTTCTCCTACTATTAACAACTTGGATTAATGTGATGCATTTCTTATAACTCTCAATAAGCCAATATTTGATATATTATTATTAATTAAGTCCATAGTTTACATTAAGTGTCATTTTTTAAGTTGTATATTCTATAGATTTTGACAAACACAAAATGATCTGCATCTATCATTACATATCAGTCAGAAGAGTTTCACTGCCCTAAAAATCCCTGGGTTCCATTTACTCCTCCATTCCTCCCCACTAACTTCTAGAAATCACTGATCTTTCACTGTTTCCATAGTTTTGCCCTTTCCAGAATGTCAGATAGTTGGAATCATGAAACATTGACCCCTTTCAGACTGGCTTCTTTCACTTATAATATGCATTATAGTTTCCTATATGTCTCCTTTATGACTTAATTCTTTTATGATTTAATTCAGATACAGATTTCTATCTCTCAGTAATATTTTATTGTAGGATGTAACACAGTTTGTTCACCCATTCACTTACTGCAGTACACTTTGCTTCAAAGTTTTGGCAATTATGAATAAAGCTGTAAAAAAATCAACCCACTCTTTTCAATCATCAGGTTTTGACGTTCCTCAGGGTTCCAAAGTGGTTTCATCTCTTTTTCAATTACTTATTTTCCTTTGATGAAATCATACATTGAATCACATTAGCACATGACAAACATGCCAATGATTTTAAAACATGTATTGTTTTTTTAACCTTTCCTCAAGTTTTGTATTCCTGAAGTTTTGCCACCTAGGAGTCCTACAGATACAACAAAATTAATCTATTCAAACCAAAACTCATCTTTTAGCTGAATGGGTTCTTCAGTCCTTATTTTTCAGATCTACTAGATAATCACCATTTCCCTAGTCACTGAGGAGTCACCCAGGAGAAAACTATATACTTTTTGACTTTCTCCATCCCCATCCCATTCCCATATTATTACATTTTTCTTCAATGATTTTATTTCACACCTTTCTGTTCACCGTTATAACATCAGACATAAAATTTCATAATCTTTTATTGAAGGACTTAACATCTTTCAGGCTTTGTTTCTTAACTCTATTAATCCAAATTTAATATGCCGCCAGATCTATCTTCTTAAAATGAACATGTATTCAAGTTGTCAGAGCAAAGGCGATATTGTTGTGATGCCTTGCTTGAAAAAAGGCAAACCTTCAAATTGTTTTTGTTTTTTAACTATAAGGGCCTTTATTATCAGACCTAACAACTTTTCAGACTTAATTCCCACAAATAAACAGCAAATTTCTATAAATCTATGAGGCCTAATTCTTCCTACTTTTATTTTTGCATTTGTTCAATTTTCTTTCCCCTACTGAAACATCTTTCTCACTGTGTCTCCCAGTAAAATCTTACTCCTCTGTCTCTTACTATTAAGAGCACTTTCTGAGAATTTTCCCCTAACTCTTCAGACAGAGTACTATTTTACTCTTCTGTTCTATTATGGAATCTTTTTCACATGTTTCTTTTATTATATACTACTAAAATTGGTTATATGAATGCTTTTACCATTCAATAGCATTTACTACAAGAGTTGGAATCATCACATTTGTGTCTTCTGAATTTGAAGAATATAAAAATTCAGTAAATAAACATTGTCTGAATAAATAAATGATTGAATTAGACTACTGAAATAAATCATTTAAGCAGTGCAGAAATAAGGGCCTGTGGTGGAGAAAATCTGGTTACACCCTAATATATGTCTAAGTAGTTATTTGAGCATCATGTCTCCATGTAAAAAAATATAAAGGTTTTGAAGGTAATGACTGTCTTGTTTATCACTGGCTTCCCAGTGCCTAAAAGACGCTCTTAGTATTTATTCATTCATTCGCTGATAATTTATTGAACATCTATTATTTACTAGGCATAATCTCTTAGTGTTAGGAGAATAGCAACAAGATAGAGCAGACGAAGGTCCTGACTGATGAAGCTCAGTACTACATAGAATAAGAGATAAATAAGTAGCATGCATGATGGTGAGAAGTACTACAATGAAAGATAAAGCAGATTAATGAAGATAAGTAAATATCAGGTTGGTGGAGTGTGGGGGTGTTATTTTTGACGTAAAAAAAAGCCACTCTGATATAGTAACCAAAATGATATAGTACGCACATGTTAAGACATGTGGATATTCTAAGAAGTATTTTAGGGAAGGAGAAAATCCAGTGCACAGGCTCTGAGGTGGGAGGCTAAGAAAGCTAGAAGAAATTTCTGGAGATCAGTGTGGCTGTTATGGGGTAATCTAGGAGAAGAATAAGGATGAGTTCAGAGTTCATGGAGGTGGGGCAAATCATTCATGTCTTTTAGATTAATTTCTAGGCCCCTCCATTTGTAATAAAGCAATCCAATGATCTTATTAAATGCAAGCTAGAACATGTCAAGATATTGTTTCAAGGCCTTTGTTGGCTTATTATTCAGAGAAAAGAGAAAAATCCTTAATATTTCTCTAAGACCACACATAATTATACCCTATTTACTCCCAAAGGCTTAGCAACAGCCACTCTTGCTTTCACTCTCTTCTCCCAGACAGCTGAGTCATTTTCCATTCTTCATATGGCATTTTTTACCCCACCTTAGGAAAACCGCCCAAGATACTTTTTCAGTTTAGAACTCTTTCCTCTTTCATAACTTCCTTCTTTCCCTGGCTACTACCTTATGTGTACTTCAGATGTGACCATAAATATTATTACAGGGGACAGGCTTCCCCCCATCCACTTCCCTAACCTGTAGCAACCAGCAGCTCTCTAGTTATGTGTCAAATGTTGGTTTCTCTCATTGGTTCATAAACTTCGTAGAAGCAGGAAGAGTACTGGAATAGGATATTACCCTAGTACCTAGTAAGATACTAGGTATATAGTGAATTACCAATTATTCTTTTGCATAAAGAGATGAGTGAATGAACAAGTGATGTGTTTTGTTAAATAAAAATCTAACAAACAAAATACAAAGAAATTCCACCAGTGCTTTTATATAGGTTTTCAGGGTTTTTCTGGTAAATTAATTCTCAAGTCTTAACTCCTGGAATAAACTCCAATTTCTTTCACACCACCCTTGTGATTCCAGTGGAAAGAGAGGATCACACTGATGCTCTGAAGAGCAAAGCCTTTAAAGATACAAAGCTTAATAATAACAATATATTAATATTGTTAATGATATATTATTAATAATATATTAGTATTCAATAATAATAATTTCTATAGATATGTTTTACTCTCCTAAGACTGTCATTAATCAGCTGATGATTTTCTACACGTTAAAAACACATTTTTAAAAAAGATATATTTATTTATTTTAGAGCATGCACAGGGGAGATGTGCAGAGGGAAAGGGAGGGAGAGAATCTTCAAGCAGACTCCTCACTAAGTGTAGAGCTCTATGTGGGGCTCAATCCCATGGACCAGAGACCATGATCTGAGCCAAAATCAAGAGTCAGACGCTTAACCAACAAAGCTACCTGGGTGTCCTTGAAAAACACACTTTTTATATTCATCTACCATGACTAGATTGTATAACAATTGTATTGTATAACAATATATACTATTTTATTTCCCCAGTCTATGGCCCATAAGAAAACATCTAATACTCTTAAAGGTCAGAAGAATGAATATAAAGATAGTGGTATGAGCAATGATTAATATTCTCAAATGCTCTATTTACCATTTTATGCCAAGTGCCCAAAGTAAATAGGTGTAAAATAAACATCTGTAAAATAAGCATTTTAAATCAATCAGTGAATTCTATAGCCAATTCTTGAATTTATATCTATGTATGTACTTCTTTTACCTAAGACAGAGATTTATTCTATTAAAGTAAAAGCTGCTTGATTCAAAATAGAAAAATCAATAATATCTTTTATACATACATTAAAATGCTTAAAGCAACTGATTAAATGTAAGGTATAAACCTCCTAGTTATTTTTATTTGTGAAACTCAGAAATCTACTGCATTCCATTTATAATTCTAATATATGATCTATTTTCTCTTAGTATTTTGCAGATTTAATTTATCCAGAGTGACCCCACCATACAGTGATTTATAGACTCACCAGTTTTATAAATTCACAATAACTTCACACAGATTTACACAATAGCAATATTATCAGTCACCCCTTCTGTGAAGAAATATTTCAAAAAGTGCAAGTCAATGACTTTAATGGAAATGTCTATTATCATTGAGAAAACTGCTATTGATTTCAAATGATATATACTCCAGTCCAAATGTAATTCATCATTACTATCTAGAGCTTATAGATTTATAGACATAAATAATCTCCAATTATATCAATGGAAGACAAGATATGCCCATATTTGTATGAATTTTGGGGCAGGCAACTATCAATAATTCCCTTCTTCTAAAAACCCTCTGTCCAGCATATTAATTAGAAAGGCATATCATGATAAAATTTCTGCACAACTTTGTTGAAGCCAACTAGAAGCATACTTTTGTTCTCCTGACAAATTTGTGTGTCTGGCTAGAAAGGTGGCAGGGTCGCTACACAAATACAAACTAAGCAGTGTGTCTATTTACAATAAAAAGAGATTGAAAGGCACTTTTCTGCTATATGAATTCTAACAATTTTTTTCTATATGAATAGCCTCCACTAAAATATGAATAGTTCTCATTTATGCTGAAAACAGACATGTTGTCAAAAGAACTAAATCAGTCCTTTATTTCCTTATTTCATATAAAAATTTTCATTCGCTACTTTCCTTCCCTTGAGCCTCCCAGTCTTGTCTCTAGTTGGATTAGAACAATTCAGCAGAAGAAAAAACTGTTTAAATTTGGCAATAAGAAAGGTTTATGAAAGCTGTAATATTATTTTTTGTTGTTTTTCTATCAATCCTCAGAACTTCTCTTGATTCTCTATTTCTCTACAACTCTGAATCACAAAGTGATTTTATTCATATATCATTTTTCCATTTGTAACATGAAATGTTTTTTTGTTTGTTTGTTTTGTCCCCCCCCCACCCCCGCCCCACCAGGCTCTCAGAGATTTCCACTTAAATCCCTTTTATTTACTTGTTCTTTGTTTCTTAGTGGTAGAAACTGAATATTTCTTATTTATTTTATAATTAAATTTATATGAAACATGAATCACTCAGCATAGCTGATTAGTATTAAGCTGTGAGTTGTTCTAACAAGTCATAATTTTACTTATTCCTGAACTGTCCATGAATTAAAATGTTATGTCTAAACAAAAAAGTCTGTTTCTCTAAAATAAAGACATCTCCATCTATATTTATATTCTCATATCTGCTACTAGTTCTTGTGGCTTTCAAAAGCTCTGAAACTTTCCTTGAGATATACTGATATTCTTGCCTTGTCATATCTTAGCACAAAGATCACTCTGGTAAGATGAAGATCTTATTCTCTAAAAATTCATGCCTTCAAGTTTTAGGGACACAGGCCAGGGTCTAGGTGTGCTTTATTGGGATTAAATTACCAACTGTATCAGGAGTTACCGGAGCTTGAAGATACTATGTGATAAAAACAATGTGGATGGATATTTAGGAAAGATCTCTGGGCAACAGCAAAATGGAGATCTCTGTCACTGTATATCAGAGTTAGGAAGAAATCTAAGGAATGCCTGAATTTTCCAATATATTAAAGCTTTAACATACTTTATATATGCATTATTTTACACAGAGGAACCATATACAAAAGAGATGAAAGTGGCACTGTTCTTCAAATTGTGTACTCCCATCCATTCACATCTTTCTTTGTCTTTCTACCAGTCTTCCCGCAATCCAGGCTTGTTTTGAAATTATTTATTTAGTTCAAACCCTTCATTTTGCCACAGATACATGTGGCACATGTTTAATGACATGTTTAAATGACACAGTTAAGTTCTTACACAAAGACAAGAATATCCTTCTCTGCTGTCATCTATATAAACCAAATCAAAGGAATCAACAAAA
This sequence comes from Mustela nigripes, assembly GCF_022355385.1. Taxonomy (NCBI): domain Eukaryota; kingdom Metazoa; phylum Chordata; class Mammalia; order Carnivora; family Mustelidae; genus Mustela; species Mustela nigripes. The sequence goes on along the minus strand of NC_081570.1, from coordinate 90,020,155 downwards.
ACTAACCAATGAAACAATTAAACTTAAGACAACCAACCAACCAACCAAAGTCAGTCTAGTTCCCAAACACACTGCTCTGAATCCTCTCTGTTACTTACAAATGGTATGACTTTGAACATTTACTTAAGTTCTCTGTGTCTCAACTTCATAATCTGCAAAATGGGGCTAAAAAAAAATAGTGTTGCCATAAAAATTAAATAAATAATTATAAAGCAAAGATCTATGTAACTATGTAGATAAAGCTAGTAGCTAGATAACACTGTCAAGACCCCAGAAACACAGCCCTCCCTCTCACCATGCATTTTCTCAATGAAAAACTCTTCCCTCTTCTTTGAATAATTCCTTGAAAAATAGTCAAGTATCTATTATTATGCCTTCATAATCAATTTCTTGCTTTCCTTTATATCTCTGCTATTTATATATGCTTCCCTCAAAATTATGGTCAACTTTCCCCTTTCCTGAAATTTATATAAAACCAAATCATTTTGTATCCTTCTATTTAGACTCTTGCTTAGCTCTGGAAATTTCATCTCAGTTGCATTTTGTTATTTTCATTGCCATATAGTATTCTATGATTATACTCTTATTTACTTATGAATTTGTCTATCATTATTAGACATATAGGTTATATCCAGTTTTGTTGTTATGAAAAATGCTGCTATAAATATTTTTATCACATGACACCAGGGTATATGGTGTATATGTAAGAATAAGTGGTTTTGTTAAACAATGTGGTATGCATATTTTCAGTTTTATTAGATAATACTCAGCAGTTTTTTTCCCAAAGTATCTGCACCAACTGACATTTTCAACACAGATATATGGAAATTGTCATTGCTCTACCTATTGGTTATTGGTTGTTGTATATAAATTTCTTTAAAACTTGATGAATTAAAATCACAATAATAATTTATCAACTCTCACATTTTCTGTGGGTCAAATATTAAGTAGCTGGATAGCTGACTCAGAGATTCTCATTAGGTTAAAATCAAATGTCATCTGGAACTGGAATCTCATGAAAGATTGCCACAGATGAAAAGATTCATTTCCAAAGTAGTTTGGTCACATGGCAAGCAAACGGGTACTGGATGCTAGCCTGGTGCCTCAGTTCCATGTGGGCCTTTTGAATGTCCTGGGAATGGCATGGTGGCCAGAATGAACAATCCAAGACAGCAAAGTGGAAACTTCAATGTGCTTTAAAACCTAATCTCAGAAGACATAGATCTCTTCTGCTATATTATATTAGTCACATAGGTCAGCCTTGGTTCGATTTGGAGAACTTTACAGAAGGGAAATAATGCCATAGTTTTAATTTGGATTTTCCTGATTCCTAATGAAAATTAGTATTTTCACACTTTACTGGCATTCATATGTTATGTTTTGTGAAATATGTTAATTTTTTGTTTAGTTTTCTTCTTTGACCAATTATATATCTTGTCAGGGGATGAAGTGAGCATTTCTAAGACCCAACAGTCCTTTAAAATAGTGCGACAAGTTCAAATCTCAATTTTTTGGTTCAAAGCATGGACTGACAGACAAGGATTTCTAAACATGTGGTAAAATAATTTTTATTTCTAATGTCTGCAAGCCTGAAGTAGTTGACAGCCAAGCCCAAAGCTGTTTTATGTTAATCACTGAATTAAAGTATCATTAAATTGGTATTTTCTATTTCTAAGTTTAGGAAGAGTAAAGAAGGGGAACCAAAGACCTGTAACATAGATTCAAAAATACAGCATTAAAAACAAGCCCCATGGAGTATGCCTGGAGAATAAGAGCAGATACTCCTGTCTTGTCTGAGATTGCTATAACTCCTTCATCTAAGAAAATTACTTTGCAATCGACTCAGAAAACCTATTTCCCTCTCCCCAAACCCACAGCCCCTAATTTTCTGCATACCTATTCCTACAGGTAGATTTCAATGCAGTTGTTCAGGGCAGAATACTGAAGGATTTATTGTCTTTTCACGTTTCTCCCTACTGGCACTATTACACTCAAGCATTCTGATTCTCGCCAGCAACAGCAAAAGACTCAGAGGCATCTAGAATTTATGTCCATTCTTCTCACACAACTAAGAGTAAAGAAATATCCATGAGGCCATACCTGCAGCTTGAGAGAAGGATGTTAGTGCAGCAGCAGGAAGTATACCAGTAAGGTAGATGACATACTTAACACAACTTACACTGGCCTTCAGCATGTGCTAAACATGCACTTACAGAGATCACTGCTATTAGACAGTAACATTTCGATGAGCATGTTTAATACATGGCTAGGGATAAGTTAGCTGAGGGGCAGCATAGGTTTCACTGTCAACTAGTGTCTTATGGCCATGCATTCAGTCTCTGTAGGTCTTAAGCAATATAACTGGAGCTTCTTCTCCAAATTTTACTTTCTGAAGAAAGCATGGCAATACTTAAAAACGCCTAGGCACCACTGCAGCAAATCTCCCAAGGGGGGCTAGCACAAATTCCAGGAATTATATAAATCTACTGTACCTATTCCGAGCACTGGACTGGGTCCACTGAAACTTTAGCGCCAAGTGACAGAGGTGATTTCTGTGTTTCTTTTTACATATATGGAGATGAGCAGCACTCAGCATAATGATAAGTACACAAAAAGTGCTAAGAGATGTATTTATTTATTTCAGTAAGAAATTTTATTTCCAGTGCGTGGTAATCCATTGCTTTCCTACTGAACCTACCTGTCTGTAACAGTGTCAAACTAGAGGGTTAAGGTGAGATCACTCCTACATTTTTTAAGGTTTTCATGGTGAGGTTAATATCTGAAATATCCTGAGGAATATGGCATTTCTTTTCACTTATTATTTTGGTAATCAAACACCAGGAACTTCCCTTTGATATTTCTTACCATAACAACATTTGCTCAAGAGGAAAATGTAAAGTTTCTTTCAATGCTGAAGATATATATTTCAACAATATGCTGGGAAATAGGAAAAATAATAGACATATGATGTAGGGACGATAGTCAAAGAGATTTGAATTAAAACTGTACCTTCTAATCTCTAAAACTGACACTCTGAATGGTGAGTCAATGTAAAATACCATTTTCATAAGGAAGTTTTAACACAGAGCTGCTGTTGAATAATTCTCACAAAGTCTGGGTAGCCCCCCCCCCCCACCTAGTGCACAGTTACTCTAATATTTGGTCACAGATCTCTTTGAGGAGAGCTAAATTAAAGATTCATAGTAAATACTGCAGAGCATCTCCTTAAGAGCACTAACCTTCATTCACTTCATTGGGTTCTGAGGTGAGAAATAATCCAAGTACAAGAACTAAATGACTTGTTTTTTGGACTTCTAGTTAAGATGTATTTATTACTTCCCATCCCAAGAATTCCATGATTAATTAAAAGGTGTGGGCATTAGATAATTCTGTCTATCATGTTAGTCAACCAATTTCCCTCTCGGTTATGTTGCTTTTGTTGCCTTCCATTCCCATGGGATCCTTCCACACTAAGAGACTATTTCCACGATATTATCTCCCCTCAGGAGAATCTGTTATTAAGTGGGATTATGTTAGTTTATTCCTAACATGTTAAATGATTCTATTGGTTTTCAAAACCAGTTGTATATATTTTGTTCTATAAAACTAATAACCACAAACTCAGTGGCTTATAATATTGCAAATTTATTATCTTACAGTCCTGTAGTTCAGAGATCTGAGATGGATATCACCATGATAAAAATCAAGATATCTGTGGGGCTGTGTTTCCTTCTGGAGGTTCTAGGGGAGGATCTGTTTCCTTGCCCCTTTTTTTTAATATATCCACAGACTGGCCTGTACCTTGTCTCATGACCCTCATCCTCCATCTTTAAAGCCAGCAAAATTGTATCACTTTAAACTTATCTTCATCATTACACCTCCTTGTTTTATTCTGACTCCTCTTCTCACTCTTTCTCCCACCACACCTGCATTTACATTGATGGGTCCCACATGGATAATCCAAGAGAATCTCCTTATTTTAAATTCATTTTAATAAAACTTTATCTTAAACTGCTAACTTAATTCTCCTTTGCCATGTAACTTAATAGATTCAAGTTTCCAGGGATCAGGACACAGTTTTGTTGGATTCATTATTCTGCATCCACAGCAGTATTAATCAAGTGCTTCTCATGGTTCAATAATTACATAACAATATATATTTTTAGCCTGATGAATATATTTGTGAAGAATAACAAAGCAATTCCATGAATAACCCAATTTTGGATGTCAAGAACATAACTCACTTCCTAGCACTGTTTTGTTGTGTTGCACATAGAACCCCTCCTTGAACACTTCATGTGACTGGATTGCTATTTGTTTAAAGCAGTGGTCTGTATTTTCCCAAACACTTGTATCCGTCTATGTCCCCTAAATCAAGGACCTCTCTTATCATTTGACATTTCCTTAAAAACTGTGGGTATTATTCGATCTTACTCTTTTACCTCTCTATCTTGTCCTTCTCTGGCCATTATAGGGCAGAGCTAAATAATCCTTTTTGGGCATATCTAAATTATATTGGCTATGCCTCCATTATGGCATTAATCCACTGAATCCTATTTTATCCCCCGTTTCTCCTATTAATTAGTTCCTTGATCTCAGAAATGATGCATTATTCACCTATCTATTCATATGATTTGATATTTCAGGCTGAAGTTTAAAGAGGCTTAACTTCTGCAAAAGAATAAATCAGTTACAGAATTATTTATAGTCAATACAAAAGTAGTGCTGTAAATTGAGATGTATGATACAAAATATCTATTATTAAGAGAATTGAAGTATATGTGCTTATTGTTTTTATAGGAGCTCTTTGAAATTAAGTAAAATGTGCTAAAATAATTAGGAATAAGGAAGAGAGCTTCCAAGATGGAATAATGCTCTGATTTATTCAGAGCTTTAGAAAGAAATTCTCTGTGACACCTGCTATTTCCACCTGACATGGGTTAATATTACTTGAATGCTGGGGTTAATGCATTTGAACCTTTTTTGAGCAAAATATCATTATCTTGCAATACAGATGAACCATTTTGAGTTAATTATCATTATCCTGCAATTTATATAACAAGGTTCCATTTACTAATGACAATCAGAGTTATAATCATTAAAGGGAGGGAAATCTCAAAATTAGAATATTATTGACCAAATTTACATGGCTATTTCTAAGTAATTAACATTGATCACATACTGGATCAAATAACATATCACAAATTACTTCATAATAGCCCCAGAACACAGATACAACCCTTTTAATTGTTGACAGAAAACCACTGATGTGATTTTTCTAAATTAATTATTTAATTGTCAATTATTTTTTGGTTGTGTAAATGATGCTTCAAGAATTGCTCTTTCTCAAAAGAAAGTAACTGATGACCATTTATGATTATCTTAGTGAATGGTTCCAGTACCTTAATTCAAATTCATTCTGTAATGTATGTAATATACTATATACCCATTGGAACAAAATAAATATTGAGCTAAAATTAGTCACTGTACTTCTGTTTCCTCCTCAGAATGTAAGAAGCTGGAAGGAACTATCACTCTTACAATGAAAAAGAGTGAACTAACTTCAAATTCATGACTTTTTTGGACTCCTCAGAAATCAGTAAACTGACCCAAAATCTAAGGAGAGATACTGCCTACAGGAGAAGAGAAGCTGCTAAAACTCACCCAACTAAAGTATATGTAATCAGGCACCAGCAAGAACCTGCTGAAAAGTACAAAACCCTTAGCGGATGCAGAAATTGGGGAGAGTCTGTACCCTTGTGTGTTACTTCTCCATAAAACTTGCCAGAAGTTCACCAAAAAGATCAACAAAGGTTCTGAGCTGGGCTGATTATGGTGCAGACCTGAGGAGGGGAATGGAAGTCACCCAGTAGGGACAAGTCACTCCTACTGATCCTTCCCCTCTCTAGCTGCACACAAAGCACAGTATGTGCGTGAAAGACCAATGCTTCTGGCTTTAGTTAGTGAACATTTATTTCAGCTAAGGGACAGCAAGGAAAAGGGAGGGATAAAACTCCCTGCTGGGGAGGAGTAAAATCAAACACTGAGCCCAAAACTCCAGGCAAGGAAGGAAAAGGAGATCCAAGAAAGCCATACCCCCAGTAGCCAGGGGCACAGAGCATGCCTGAGACAAAAATCTTAAAATGAAGAACCACTTTCCCCCACACCACCACCAAGTCAGGTGGTTAACTCTAATGACAACGGCATGCTACTTAGAGTACAGAACAACATATAAAAATGCTGTGTCAGAGTCATAGCAGACAGGGAAATCTAAAATTCAAAATCAAGCAAATTTTGCTCTGTGAGAAAAACCAGGACATCAAACAGCTATGGAACTGTAACAAATGTTCTAACATGTGTAATTGCAACTGCAGGAGGAGACAGATATAAAGGGAGAGAAGAAATATTTGAAAAAATAATGGCTGCAAATTTTCAAAACTTCATGTTGAGTCTAGCTTCTGTCTAATGTATGTGATTTTTCAGGCCTGACCTTACAAAGACTTTACCAGCAGACCTCACAGGGTAAAGCTACTCTCCCCACACCAGATTTGATGCAGAAGCAATGCATACAGTCTCTGCAAGGAGCTGAAGTCAGGATTCATGAGCTTCTCTGGCTGACCATGCTTGTATTGTGTATGTGTTCCTAGCCAAGGGACCTTTACTGGGGGGTCTTATCAGGGAAACTTGATAATATTTTCCTCCACTATGACTTAGTACTCAGTGCATTTTTCCACTCGTGCTCATTCCCCTATTCCTCCCACTGCTGCCTGGGTCCAGAAAACTGGAGGATTCATTTTATTTCAGAGCTCCCTCAACAATGAGAACCCTATATCTGCGCACCCTCAATGGTATACTATTCTACTGGGGAAAATAGAACAGGGTATACTATCAGAGTAAGTGATTACAGGCTTAGTTGTTATTTCCATTTTATCTTTCTGCTTTAATCAGTTACTCTAACACTAGGAAAATCAGCTCTGTCTCCAGCTCAGCTGAATTCCAGATAAATGTAAGACATGAAAACACAGATACAAGAAGCTCAAAAAACAAAACAAAACAAAACACCAAGAAGGATAACTATAAAGAAGAAACAAACAAGAGCCTTACATTGAGGCATGTTCTACTGAAATTCCAAAAAACAAACAAACAAACAAACAAACAAAAAAGGCACCAATATTAAAAAAAAGGTTATAATAGAGAGAAATGAAGATAAAATTTATTAAACACCTTGGCAAAAGTCATGCAAGCCAGAAAACAAAGGTATGACCTCTTAAAAGTTCTTTTTAAAAAAATCCACTTACAGTAACATGCCCAATGACATTTATTATACATATAAAGAAAAGAAATAAAGAAATTATAAAACATCCATGCCAGCTGACCTACTACAGTAATTAATGTTAAAGAAAACTCTTCTGGTAGAGAGAATATGATACCAGACTGAAATGGGTTTACAAAAAAAAAAAAAAAACAAGGGGGTGAATGGTGCTGAAACTAAATGTAAAAGAAGGTAAAATTAAGGTAATTTTCTCATTTTAACTATTCTAAAGGAAAACTATTCAAAGCAAATGTAGGAGCAACGTATTACATACATGCATAATAACAATGTATGTCCTGTATATATTATACATACATGTATATTATATATTATATATAAATGAAATATACATTAGACACAATGAGAACAACAGCATGAAGGATGAGGGGAGTAATTAGGAATACAATGTTGTAAAGTTACTACTCTCTATGTAAAATGGAACAATATCATTTGAATTTGGACCTTGGTAACTTAAAGATGTATATTTTAAGCCCTTGTAATCACTAAAAAAGATAAAAATAATAACTCAATAGAGAAAATTAAATATCATAAAGAATCCTTTATACAAGAGAAGATGGAAGAGGAAAAAAAAGAAACAAAGAAAAAATAAAAATGGAATAGAAAATATCTAGAAAGAGAGTAGATTTTAATAAATTTATAATCACTTAAAATATAAATGATCTAAACTCACCAATGAAAGGACAGAACCAGTCAAACAGAATGTAAAAGAAATACATGAGTACAGTGTGTATGGTAAATTCACTTTAAATATAAAGACACAGGTTAAATAAAAATATGGATTAAACTATACCAAGCAACCAATAACCAAAAGAAAACTGAAGTAGTTATAGTAATATCTGACTAATGGACTTCTGAACAGGCAGAGTATTAAGAATACAGTAGTATATTATGTGATGTCCCATTTCATTATATAATGAAAAATAGGTTAATAATCCTAAGAAGACACAACAATCCTAAATGTGTATGTTACTAACAATAAAGCTCCAAAATATATGGGACAAAAACTGATAAACCAAAATATATCCATAATTAGAGCTAAAAAAAATTCATACCTCTCTCAACAACACATAGACAATATACAGCAAATTAATAAAAATGTAGACTACCAGCCAACTAGATCTAATAAACATTTACAGAACACTGCATTCAACAAAAGCAGAGCACATACCCTTTTCAAGTATGCAAATCTATTCTTCCAAAAGAGACAATATTTTGAGCTAAAAGAATAGAAATCTTATATTTTCTCAGACCATAATGGCATCAATGTAGAAATCAATAAGAGAAAGATAGCTGGAAGATTTCCAAATATATGGAAATTAAACAACCCACTTTTAAATATCCCTAGTGTCAAATGAAATTTATCAAGGGAAATTAAAAACAAACATATGTAAGTGAATGAGAAGAAAATATATATATAATTAATGGGACACAGCTGAAACAGTATTTAGAAGGATATTTACAGTAGTAAATAGTTATTTTAGGAAAAAAGAAAATGGAACTTCTCTTGGTGACACAAATATGTAATATAAAGATTTTTACAATTTGGATACAAAATGTTTATGTATCTGCATCTCCATGCTTCTTCCTCAAATCTTCATATCCCCAAACTTCCCATTTTCTTCCTTCCAACTATGTGGCTAACTAGTTGGCACCAACTAGTTAACTCCCTTCCAACTAGCTAACTGGTTGGCTAAACTATTTGGCACCAAGAAGAATCTACTTTGGGCTATTTCTTTTTTCAGTTTAAGCCTAAATGAAGTGTTTGAAGTGCTGCTCAAATAGAGAATGTTCCTTTCAGAAACCTTGGTGTGAGGCTGTATGTAGTACGGAAGTGTGTCTTCAGCTTGGACCCACACACATAGTTGACCCTTCTGTGAATCCAACTTGGCACTTTTTCTCTTACATACGTTGGTCTTAAACAACCCCTCATGTGACCATGAATAAAAACTTAGGGAGAAGCACAAGTGAATCACTTTGGAAATCTGTGGAATTCAATGTGGAAATCAAATGATGAAATCAAAGATGATGTTAAAATCGACACACGTTCATCAAGTTTATTTTTGTCCCCTGGATACATTCATGTCTAATTTTGGATATGTAACTTCATACCTTCATAACTCATGATGCATAGCTTTTGGGACTTTTCAACCTTATGACCTCAGAGGTATACAATAACCTAACTCATAAGAACACGGTCACGTGACATCCCATGGTCATGCCACCTATTTTTTTTCCAAATGATCTACAATTTCCTGTTACAAATATCTTGTCTTCTCCTTAGAAATCTAGGGTTGTATGTTGTCAAATTTGTTTTGGAGCTCACCAAATAAATTATGTATAAGAACTATAAAATGTCCTCTTATGAACAATCCACCCAGCTTAAGAAGCATACGTAGCTAATAAATGTAGAGCCCTCTGTGGCCTCCTTCTTTATTGCATTACCCTTTTTTAACATGTGAAATAACTTTAATGTTCTGTTTATCTCTTCCTAAATTCCATTTATAGTTCATCACAAATGGATATATCCCTAAACATAACCCGTTTAATTTAGTACATTTTTTGAACAGTATATTTATTGAATAAAACAGTGTGTATTCTTCTGTGGTTTTCATTTTTTTCATCCTATGTTATGTTTGTCAGAATTATCCTTGCTTATGCATAAAATTGTCATCTATTTTCACAGCTGTTAGGTATGGTACAAATATTCCCTAAGTGTTCATACTTTTGCTGACTGATGAGCATCTGAGTTCCTTAAACAACTGTAATTACATATATTATTTCCATGGCATGATTTCACATGTCTCCTGTAACAAATATACACGGATTTATTTTGTCTACAGGCCAAAAAGGTTGATCTTAGCACCATGGAGTAAGCACAGGCCCAATGTACAAGATAATGCCAATTTCTTCCCAAAGAGATGTGTCAATTTCTATTCACATCACCAGACTACAACATTCCCACTGATGCATGCTTTTGTTAATATTTGCTGTTTCCATGGTTTAATATTTACAATTAAGTAATTTTCCTAATTACTAATAAAATTGAGCATCTTTTAATATATATATTGTCATTTGTGCTTCCCCTTCAGTTTTCTGTTGGCCTGTGTTTGAATCTCTTTGTCTTTAATGTGCTGAAGGACGCATCATGTGTTAGGCAGGCCTTTTTTTTTTTTGGTTTCTGCTGAACCAATAACTGAAATACTGACAAGACTGAGCCTACATATAAGGAATGAGTTGGGTTAAAGAAAAAACATGCAAAAGATTACAGAAGTTTGTTCTCCCATTCATTCAGCAGGTCCCAAACTGTCAGTATCTCTAACCATCTGATTATGATTAGGTTCGCCTGAACGAAATCTTAGACATTCCATGAAAATGACCTTTTAGTCGACATAGCAACAGGGATTTTTCAACTTCTTGTAAGGAAATGGTTCACTAGAAGAAACCTTTAAATGCCCATTTAACTAAGTTTTGCTTACCTAAATTTTTTTTTAAAGATTTTGTTTTTATTTATTTGGCAGAGATCACAAGCAGGCAGAGAGGCAGGCAGAGAGAGAAGAAGGGAAGCAGGCTCCCTGCTGAGCAGAGAGCCTGATGCGGGGCTCTATCCCAGGACCCTGAGATCATGACCTGAGCTGAAGGCAAAAGCTTTAACCCACTGAACCACCCAGGCACCCTCTGCTTACCTAATTAAAACACACCAGGACTTATCTGGTTTTCTCATTTGGGTGGGAAAGAGTTGGCAGTGATAAATTTTTTCTTTCAGGGATCTTGCATTTAAAATGACTGTAGATATGGTGGCACCTGGGTGGCTAAGTTAGTTAAGCATCTGACTCAGTTTTGGCCCAGTTTATGATCTTAGGGTCGTGGCACTGGTCCTGTATGGGGCTCTGCGCTCAGCACAGAGTTGGTTTGTGATTCTCTCCCTCTTCCTGTGCCCCTCTCCCTGTTTGCACTCTCATTCTCTCTCTAAAATAAAATAAATGGAATCTTAAAAAAAAATAAATGACTGTAGATAATGGATATGGATTCTGATATAGCTGCTTTTAAATTTTCCAATTTAAATTGTCCAGTTAATTACAAAATTTGAAAACTTAAGGCTTCAGGAAAAATTCTGATTTAACGTTACATGATTCATTTCTTAGATTGCTGAAAATGATGACATCCCAGAATCATAGATTTATCCATGGTTATAAAATGCTGTTTTTGTATTGGTGAATGTTAAAAAAAAAAAAAAAAGAAAAAGAAAAAAAGAAAAAAGAAAAAGAAAGGAAAGAAAACCACTTATACATGTATTTTCATGTATACACATAAAAACCCAAATAAAAAAAAAATAGTCCTTAGGCATATAGGAGTTAAACAAATTCTGATTAACAACTATGAAGATTTCCCCAAACATTTAGAAAAGGTGTTCTCTAATGCGAAAGAGTAATATGCCATGGTCTCAAATATTCTTTTCTGATATGGGAAGCAACTACAGAAAGCTTTTATTTGTTCAAAGTAACCAGTGTTATATATGCAAAAGACCACAAAACTCCCCCAATACTACTTCAAAACAAACAGATCAAACATGATTTTCATTAGAATGTTATTTCTTCACACTAATAAAGAAAAAAAAAAAAACCAAGACCCAGATTTACATATATACACATGTATATTTACAAATAAATATAAATACATACAAAAAAACAATGCAAACAATTATTGAGCTTCATCCGAACAAGAATGCCAAGTTAGTCTCTCTTCATAAAAGGCAATTACAATTTGAGGAGACTTCATATTTGCTTCTTTTACCAGTACCAAATCTGCTTCACCTGAATCTTTTCATTTTCATGAGACACATTGATTCTCTGCTGCTGTCTATGGCACCAATTGCTCATTTAGGATCAAGACCTCTAACAAAGCCTCTTGGTTTATCAGCAGCATCTCTTTTCTTCTTTGATTTGCTATCATCAGATTCACTGTCAGATAAAGACTGTCTTTTTGTGCCATCTATTTCTTTCTCAGCTTTTTGAGAACTAAGAAATGTTTCAGGGTGCCTAGGTGGCACAGTAGTATGTTGAACGTGTGACTCTTGGTTTCAGCTCAGGTGCTGGTCACAGGTGGTGAGAATGAGCCCCTCCACAGGTTCCAAGCTCAGTATGGAGTCTTGAGATTTTTTCTCTCTTTTCCTCTGCTCTCCTGCTTGTGCTCTTTCTCTCTCTCTCTCTCTCAAATAAATAAATCTTAAAAAGAAAAAAAAAAGGAATGAAAAGAAATCCTTCAATTAACTCTAGATAATCTAAATTTTCTTCAGGTTCCCAAGTACTGTCAGCATCTGTAAATCCCTTCCACTTTAGGAAATACTCCATCTTCCCATTCACTACATGACAGCCTAGAACTGTTACCACTACAGACTCTCCCTCTTCTATTTTTTACTCTTTCCATTGTTTCTTCCCCATTTTTTTTTTTTTTTGAAATGTAGTGTTCTTGGAGGCCATTTTTCATTGCAGACCAGAAGAGCTATTATTCACCACCTCTGGGCGTTCCAAGTCCCAGGTCTGTGACATCTCCAGTGCTGTGGTCCTCATGCTCTAGCCACTTCCCATAGATCAGTTAAAAATGTAAGATCTCATTACCAGTTCTAGAATTTTTTTTATTCTTCCTTGAAAAAATTGTACCTCTTGATTCAATGTGTATTAAAAGCAAGTGGTATTTAGATTCTGCTTTTCTTACTCTTTTCACTTATTTATTTTTCAAATATCTTTCTTTAATACACATCCGAATAACAGGTTGACTATTTTAATTACCAGCATTTTATAATGTTGCATATTTCATTTTATATGGTAGTAGTAGATCAACATAGGTTGTTTGTTCTTCAAGAAATTCATAACCAAGTTTTATGATAATGTAAATAGATAAAATATTGCCTCATTTCTTTTTCATGTAAGTAGAATGCGTGGAAAATTGTAATAACAAGCATGCATGGCTACAAGGTCCCTTCCTTTCTGTATTTTGGTTTCTGTAACGTTACAGTGGGTCCTATGTTCCACATGCTATGATTCTCAGAAGTAAATACTAAAATGGGAATTTGGATACATAATATTTATGATGAAGAAACAGTGTCAGGCAAAGGAAAAAGATGAATTGTGATGCAGGCTCAACAAAGCCTTGATATAGGGGAGATCTGGAGCATATATAGCTCATCACAGAAGTCCCTCATTGGGGCAAAATAGCAAGGCTTTTGTTTTTCCACCTCAATTAGTCATCGGATGTGAGCTGCTCAGGCTAACATAATCTTAATATATGAGTCTCTGAAGACAAGGTATATCCTGGTGGAGCTCAAAGCGAAAGACTGTCTGCTGACTGCTAGCGTAATAAGTTCTTTAAAAGAAGATCTGAGCACTGCATTTCCACGTCCATTGCCATGCATTGTTACAAGGGATATTCTAGGTGAAAAATTCTGCTTGAAGTATCAGTCAGCATATCATAACAGAATAGAATCTCAAGATAAGGGCAAAATAGTTATGATGTAATGTCATTTTGGCCAACTGAATGGATATATTTCCAGTGGCTCTTGCAGTAAATAATAATTTCATGGTAGAGAATGGTAATGTCACAATTTTTTTCTCCTATAATTTCTTCAGATTTTGCTTGACTACCTGCTTTTATTTTGCATTGCAAATGGGTATAAAGTCAATTTGATTTTTTTTATTTTAGCAAACTTAATATGCTTTAATACTTTTTTTGTTTTGTAATGATGATATGAATAAATTTTTATTAATTATTCTAGTTCTTGAAGAGTCATTTTGATATGAAGAGTTCAGTTCTTCTTCCATCAATGAAAAGAATTTCTGAATTCCTTGGTTTTATTTTTATTCCCTTCACTTGGTTTAGTAAATATTTCAGTTGTCTACATTTTATAGATTTTGGATATCCTCAAACTCTTCTCCATATTAATTTAGAAAAACACATTGGATTAAGATAGCTCAATTAAAAATCATATCTGTAGGAATAAAATGATCCAAATCGTAAAGTGTTTAAACCTCTAAACTAAGCATACTCACTGACTGCTTTCTCATCTAAAGCATTCAATTTAAGAACTGGATTGAACCTCACCCTCTGATCACCCCACCCCCTTATCAAACCTTCAATAGAATTTTATATCCAGATAAAAAGACCAGTCGAAATTAAAGGCAAAATAAATATATTCATTCTCTTTCCTTCTCTCTCTCCTCCCCACCACACACGCGCGCACGCACACACACCCCTAAAATAATTAGTCACCAGTAGCGTAACATTACCAAAATGGTACAAGAAGTTCTTCAGGCTGAAGAAAGATGATTTCACATAGACTGAAGGAGGTATAAGAAGAATTAAGATCTCCAAGAGGTTAAATAAATGAGTAAATATAAAATACATAAGTATATTGCACATTTAAAGCAATAAACCTCAAATTTTAACATGTGTCAACATCATATATAAGAAATCATCTACACTGCAATATTGTTAAAGATGACAGAATATAAACACAGTATTATTATCAGTAAAACACCCATTCCAATTATGAAATTTATATATCTAAAGACAAACTGGTGATTCTCATTATTAGTCTATCAATAATACCATAAATTAAAGATCTTTAGTTCATTTGAATCAGGTTTATGGAGAATTGGTATATTTAATTTGTGTTCCATAATCTTTTTGGAGACAGCATAATTCAGTAAATCTGTTTAGGGTTCATATGTTCCTTTATATAAGATGCAATAAGTAACAGCATGAAAGCACCCAGAAAACATTATTAGTTGATATTATTATTAGTGTGGCATAAAACATCCACTTTCAATACTTAAATAGCTGCCTATTAGGAACAATATTAACACTCAGTTTTACAAGTTATACTTCACCATACTTATATTTATTCTCCTTATTTACTTTCTTTGAAAATAGGATTCTACTTTCATTAAGACAGCATGCTTTATCATTTTTCTACCCCAGAAGTCTTTAAGTGATATTTAGGACGCTAAATGTATGGAATGAATGTATATTAAATATATTTAATCATTTTTACTTTTAGAGAGAGCAGTGAACACTAAAACTTGAACAGATCTTTCATAATAGGATTCTTTCTTGCAGTAAAGTCATATTGGTACAGACTCACACAAAAACATTACATTCATTAAAAACAAACAACTAAAGATAAAACTGTTAGTATTCTGGGGTGCCTGGGTGGCTCAGTGGGTTAAAGGCTCTGCCTTTGGCGCAGGTCATGATCCCAGGATTGAGGACTAGGATTGAGGGTCCTGGGATCAAGCCCCATATTGGGCTCTCTGCTCAGCAGGGAGCCTGTTTCCTCCTCTCTCTCTCTGCCTGCCTCTCTGCCTACTTGTGATCTCTGTCTGTCAAATAAATAAAAATCTTTAAACAAAACAAAACAAAACTGTTAGTATTCATCGAAACTTTAATTTTTCAAGGAATCTTAAATATATTACCCAATGTAATCATCCTATTCATACTATGATGTTAGTATTATTATTTTAACTCTGTTGATAAAATAATTGAGCATTAAAATGTCAAGTAAATTCTGTTGGAGCTAGGAATGTGGTATGAGCTTTCAAATGAAAGAAATTATTTATAGTGAACCTCAGGACCCCTGAAATTCCATGTTATCTTTATGGAATAATTTTCTAGAAATTTAAAATTATAGAATTACTTAAAAATACAAATAAAACAAAATGAAAGAAAATAAACATGCTAGTTTTTTGTATAGCAGTATTAAATTTTTTCTTTTTCTTTTTTCAAGACAAAAGGGCTTACAGAAAATAAAACATATTTTACTTAAAAACATCAAAGTGCTTTCAAGAAAGTGAATGTATAAGTTCTTATAGTGTCTTCTGCGATTAGTGTTCCTGTCAACTTTCAATAAAGCCAAGCTGCAATACAGAACAGTGAGCCACTGACTGTGAAGTCACACCATCTTTTCTCTAAGTTAAGTTCATAACTTGCAATACCTTTTGGGTTTGTCTGTAAGTAGAGATATCACATAAAATTTCAGTGGCAATATTTGAGATAAAAATGAAAAGAGAAATAGTTTTGAAATTAACTTTAAAAATAGTTCCTGTTATGAATATTTTATGGAAAGCAGTTCCACCAATTAGCTCCTAGGTGTGCAGAGACCTGATAGCTGGATGCTGCCTGAGGCACATATGACATTAGAAAAATAAATCAGCTCTGAAGAATTCAGAGGACAGGTTCAAACATGAACATAGATTAAGTCACACAAAAATGAAAGGACTGAAGTATGGAGTTCTTTAAAAATTTGCAATGAGATTGTAAACTCAATTCTCAGTTGCTCAGTCTGTGTAATTGCTTGGATATACGCATATGAGAAGACTTACAGCCAGATGTTGATCTTTTATTCTCACCCTATGGATTCTGTCCTTTCCTTGAATTTATTACTGGTTCCTTCAAAGTAAATGTTCACTGGGGGTTAGATGAGAGATGAAAACCAGGCACATAATTATGTTCATGACTCTTGGTATCAGAGGATTTGGCAAATGACTGTTTCCTATTTGAATCTTCTCAGTAGCTCTTACAAGCTTTTGTACCAATAACTAGAGAATTGATTTCAAGTTAATCCAAAGAAGCATAATATAATCATGTAAATATTTCAGATGCTTTATATAATTTGCATCATGTTTTAAAAACCACAAACGTAATGATGAGTGAGTCTAGGAGATTCGTTTTCTTTTTTCTCCCCAGCCCATCGTTGCATTGGAAATAGAAGAGTTAGCTGTCACATATTTTTATCTAATGTGAAATTTGTTTTGCTGTGTTAGAATTTCTGAAAATAATTCTCTGAAAATAGATAATTAACCCAGCTTTCCTTTCATTTATCCTTTTTTATGTCAGTACAAACTATCATTTAATATTCTTAATAGTTTACACACGGTTCATTCAGTTACATAATGTTATCCAACTTCCAGGAATATCCTTCATCTATGAGTTAATATGAGTAACATTCTAAAGTACAACCACAAAATATAATGGCTCTTTTGTGAGTATTGTTGGAAAGGGGCATTAGAATAAAATGAGGGGAGAACTATTAGGAAGATGAAAGCTACCATATATATTTTTGAGATTCACTTGTTTACTCAGCAATGCTTATAAAACTCTAACATGTACTATTTAGAATGTTAAGAGCTGGAATTACACTGAGAAATTCAGACATAGTCCCTACCCTCACAAAACCTGAAGATAATGGAAGAAGGCAATAATTCAATAGTCATATGAATATATAACTTCCTACTCTGATAAATGTTCAAGAGGAGAACCAGAAAAATGTGAGATAGTATGATGTAAATGAATGCAATCTGATAAATAAAGCAAGGTTTTTATTTGATAAAATGGCACTTGAGCTGAAAATAAGCCAAGTTAATTAAGGGAGATAGTCATATGAGGTTCCTTTTCACATACTTTGTACAAATGTCTTATTCAGGAGTGGGTTTAGAACAGTAAAAAATAAAAGATTACATGAATAAAACTGGAAAACAAGTGAAACTAATGAGCAACAATATTTTAGAAGTAGATAGTCTAGCTGAGTTGGAGATAGATATGTATTAAAAATTTCGATCTTTACCTGAAGAGCAATGGGAACCAATTAAATGTTTTAAGTAGGAGTTTTAAGTAGGAAACTTGAAGTGACATGTTTCCAAAGAAGGTATACAAATGGTCAATAACCACATGAAAAGATTTTCAACAACACTAATAATTAGGGAAATGCAAATCAAAACTAAAATAAGATACCACTTCACATCTATTAGGATTGTTCCTATCAAGAAAACAGAAAACAAGTAATGGCAAAAGGTGGATAAATTGAAACCTTTGTGCACTGCTGGTAGGAATGTAAAATGGTATAGCTATTGTGGAAAAACAGTATGGCAATTTATCAAAAAATTAAAAATAGAATTACCATATGGTCCAGCAATCCCACTTTGGGGTATATACTCAAAAGAATTAAGAGGCAGGCAGGTATTGAAGAGATATTTGTACTCCCATGTTAACAGCAGCATTATTCACAATAGCTAAAGCATGGAAGCAACTCAAGTGTCCATAGATGAATGAATGTATAGCAAGATGTGACATATACATATACATTCCTCATGAAGGATCTAGATCAGTGATTGTCTTAAGTGTGGCCCCTGGATGAGCAGCAGAAGTACCACCTGGAAACTTGCTATAAATGCAAATTTCTGAACCTCACTCCAAGTTACTGAGTTAGAAGCTCTGAGGATGTAGACCAGAAATCAGGTTTTAATCAACCTCCCATGTCATTACTTTGCATGCTAAAAAGTTTAAGGATCACTGACATGAGTATACCTATGTTTCCCTTCAGCAAACTCTATTTTTAAACTTTTACCCTTGGGTTTGATCTAAAGCATTATTTTTATCTTGCCGGAGTGCTGGGTTGGGGGTTGAGGGGAGAGTTAAATTCTGTGAACTTAAATAATTTGTGGTATATAGTGTTTCTTAATAGTATAAGTTACTCTCTTGAAATTTACACACATATTTTGTTATGAAAATCAACTTGACTGCCTATTAACCAAAAATATTTGTATCTATTTCTCTAGAACAAACTGTAAATATAAGTGATGTTATGAAAATTTTCTCCTATATGTCTCTAAATTTGGAAGACATTAGTGAACTTTCGAAGTATCATTCTAAACTTATTTCACTATTCTGAACTCTTTCTAATACAAAAATAATGCAGTCATGTGAACTGATTAAAAAATACTAACATAAAATACCTTTTGTGGTGCAATTTTTGTCATAATTCACTTTTTAAATTTTTTTCTGTACATTATTCTACACTATTTGTGGTTAAATTGTTCTTACTACTTATCTCTACATATGAATTTTATAAGGATAATTTCCATGGCAACGAGTACAGGTTTTCAGCAAATAATAGCTTTGAAGATGCAATGGCTTTGGGTCTGTGTTTTGGGTTATTCCATTAACCCTAAGAGACTTTTTATTTAGTTTTTCTTGGAAGGACTTAATTTGAAGAACAAAAGTAAAGATCAGATGTAAACTAGAATACATGCATCTTTCTCTCTGAGATGTAATGCCTAGAGAGGCATGCCTACATCCAGCGTTACAAAATGAATAATTTAAAACTAAGTCAAATCAATTATTTCCAGGTATGATTGATATTTAAAGAATATTCTCTTCCACTGGTAAATACATATGCATTCACATTTTCCCTCACAATGCTTATGCCATTAATAAAGCCATTTTGTTTAGTCTAAAGCAAGAAAATCAGACTATATTTATACTACAGTTGCTCTACAAAAATTTTATTTTTAAAATGCTTCCATTTTTATTCTTATCATATATAAATATAATCTGATATATAAATATAATCTGATATTGTTACAGGTAATAATTCTTATTTTTATTCTTTCAATATATGTATGTTAAGTTTTTCAATATGTGGGAGTTAACAAAGAAAAACACTGAAAACAGAATAATAAATAAGCAGATACCAGCTCTGATGTCATGAAGTTTAAAAATCTAGAGGGGGGCATTTTATTATGCAGTATTACAATATAACTTCACATCAGTGTACATCAATTTGATTTTTGTCTTTAAATGTGAGTGCAGATAACTGAAGTAGGTGGTAAGATTTGATAGCATTACACACACTGAAGTAGTGTATATCCATAAATCTGTTCTTTTTTTTTTTTTTAAGTATTGTTATTTATTTATTTTTGTGAGAGAGAGAGAAAGAGAGTGAGCGAGCACGTCTTCATGTGCAAGAGAGGGCCAGGAGAGTGGGGCAAGGGCAAAGAGAGGAGACAGAAGCAGGCTCCCCGATGAGCAGGGAGGCAGATTTGGGACTTGATCCCAGTACCCTGGGATCACAACCTGAGCTGAAGGCAGATGTTTAACTGACTGAGCCACCCAAGAGCCCTAAATCTGTTCAAATTTAGACAGTGCTTCAAAGACTTCAACCTCAAGGTGGTTGAACCAAATAATAACTCTTTCAAATACTCCTACATTTCTGGGCCTTTTGCTCTGTATATTCTTGGTAACATGTTGCAGATCTAGGCTACAGCTTTTAGATCTTCCTCTCTGTATTTTTTAGACTATTTTATCAGTTGCAGTAATCTTTCCAGATACTTGGTTGATGAACTGAACCTGTGGTCCATTTCCTTGATTTCTTTGGAAATCACAGCATCTATGTCGGATGGAGTAAAATAATTTTAATTCTTTTAATATTTATTCCTAAAAAATCTGTATTTTTGTGCTCTTATAAGCAAGTCAATGACTTTTTAAAATGATTCTTTAACTTGAAAAAACCCTGCTACTAAAACTACTAACATAAACAAGGCTACTTAACATATTGAATGCATAATTATACCCTTTAAAATCCTAATTTTTATAGGCAAATATACCACTGCATATGTATACAAACCCATAAAGAAAAAAAATCATGAAATGCTAACATAAAAACATTATGTAACTTTTGTCTTATCCCTAATGACTTAGAAATTAATTACATAAAATAGACATGAATTCATTTTGTGGAACTATTTTGGAATTAAACAAATGGTGTGAGGTTAAACTATAGTAATTACTTTAATTACATGATTTTTGAAACCCTAACAAGACCCAGATTTTAAAATACAAATTAAATACATGCAGAAATTGCCATTTTTAAAACTTGGGCACCTGGGTGGCTCAGTTGGTTAAAGGTCTGCCTTCAGAAGAGGTCATGGTCTCACAGTCCTAGAATCAAGCCCAGCTTTCGGCTCTCTGCTCAACAGGGAGTCTGCTTCTCCTTCTCCCTCTGTACCCCCTTCCTCCCAGTCTTGATCTCTCTCCCTCTCTCTAATAAATAAATAAAGTCTTAAAAAATAAAAAAATATTAAAATGTTCAACCTTAACTGTCGCAGGGGAAATGAAAAATATTATTATAATAAACACAATTTTGCATTCACTATGTTGGTGAAATTTAGCTTCATAGTACCAAAAACTAGCAAATAAAAGATAACGGGAGGTTGTAATAGATTGACATTTGAAAGTAGGAATTTCTAGAAATACTGGGAAAAATTAGTCATTATCTTGAAAAATGGAGCATTATCTTGAAAAGTTGAATATGTACAGTCTCTGACCCACTTATCCCATATTTATGTAAATTTAATAGAGATGTTCATAATCACACACACAAAAATATTTAAAGCTATTCATGTTAAAAGTATTTGTAATAGTAAAAACCTAGAAACCAACCAAATGCCTATCAGTGCAAGAACGGATAAATTTTAGAAGCTAAGGATCTTTCTTCGAACAGTAGAAAGTATCCATTTGTCTTCTGGCATTTAGTACAAAAGAGGCATAATAACAATTTATAGTAGTAATATAAGAAATTTATATTTTACAGTGTCTTGGTGGATATGATATTGAAAACTGGAGTATTTAATTCAACGAGGGCAATCATTCAGGTGAAAGATGGAAGCCTATTTTTTTAAAAAAAAAAGGACTAAAGAGAAAAAAAAGTGATAGTGGATACGCTAAAGAAGGAAAAGTTTTAGAAATATGTAGTAGCTGGTTGTGGTGGGGAAAATTAAAAAAATGGTTATAACTCTTAGATGTTTGAATTATGTGATCATATGTTGTACTTCTAATTACAGTATCTAGGACAGAAGATTTCTAGATAAGGCATTTGTGATTGTGAATTTAGATAAATTAGTATACAAATTTACTGATGAAATGAATATCCAATTTACAGATGAGTAATTCACAATTTAGTACTAGCTATCAATCAATTTCCATTGGGTTAATGACTAGAGTTTGCATCAGGGAAATGAAAATATCAAGGGAGGTTTAAGTAATTTGTTTATTTGGCTACTTCAACCATCCTTCTTAATCTGCTTTATACTTCTAGACTCTGGTAGAGTGATTTAAATGGGGCACATTCACTTCCCTCACAGTTTATGTGATATTCAGTTAAGAAAAGGATGATGTTGAATGTATTCACTAGCTTATTCCTAGAATATGTTTTCAAAGTTGAGAAATGGCAAGAGATATATAAAAGGTGTATAATAACTGCTTTACATGATTGTTTATACATATCTCCAGTGTTTTCTTTTTTATAAATATTAGAGATTCCTGACATCCAAAAGCTACTGAAACTCTGAACTGGAAATTTTTTTTTTTTTTTTTTAAAGATTTTTTTATTTATTTATTTGACAGAGAGAAATCACAAGTAGATAGAGAAGCAGGCAGAGAGAGAAGGGGGGAAGCAGGCTCCCTGCTGAGCAGAGAGCCCGATGTGGGACTCGATCCCAGGACCCTGAGATCATGACCTGAGCCGAAGGCAGCGGCTTAACCCACTGAGCCACCCAGGCGCCCTGAACTGGAAATTTATTTTAGTGATTTTCCCCCATTCTACCTTTGGCCCGGAACTAAAGATAATACCGTGAAAATTTTGTACAACTGGATTCACTGGTTAATTCTACTAAATATTTTAGGAAGAAATTCCACTAATCCTCTATAATCATTTCTTTCAGAGGACAGAAGTAGAAGGAATACTTCCTAACTCATTCTACAAGGCCAGTATTACCCAATACAAAAACAGACAAAGAAATTTCAGGAAAAGAAAAACAGATCAATATAGCTCATGAACATATATGCAAAAATACTCAACAAAATATTAGTGAATTGAATCCAAAAAAGTATTTAGAAATTATATACAATCAGGTAGGTTTTATTCTAGGTATGCAATGTAGGTTCAACATTCAAAAATCAATTATTTTAAAAAATATTTTATTTACTTATTTGACAGAGAGAGACACAGCAAAAAAGAGGGAACACAGGCAGGGGGGTGGGAAATGGAGAAGCAGGCTTCCCTGCCCAGCAGGGAGCCCGATGTGGGGCTCAATCCCAGGACCCTGGAATCATGACCCGAGCTGAAGGCAGATGCTTAATGACTGAGCCACCCAGGTGTCCCCCAAAATTAATTAGTGTAAAACATCACATCAAAGGACAAAAAAAAAAAAAAATCACACGATCATATCAATAGGTAAGAAAAAAACATCTGACAAAATCCATCACTCATTTATGATAAAAACTCAGTAAACTAGTAATGGAAAGGACAATTTCTCAACTTGATAAAGACTATCTGTAAAAAACCTACAGCTAAACATCATTCTTAATTGTAAAAAACTTGAAGCCTTCCTACTAAGATCCATTACAAAGCAAGAATGTCCCCTCTCACCACTGCTTTTCAACATCATACTGGAAGTCCCTGCTAATGCAATAAAATAAGAAAACAAATGTATATAGGGTAGGAAGAAAGACATACTACTGTCTTTGTTCGCAGATGACATGATTGTCTACACAGAAAAATCCAAATGAGTCTACAAAAAAACCTTCAGGAACTAATAAACAATTATAGCAAGATTGCAGGGTACACAGTTAAGATACAAAAGTCAATTGATTTCCTACATATCAACAATGAACAAGTGGATCTGAATGAAAAACACAATACTATTTCCATTAACACATCCCAAAACTGAAATATTTAGATATAAGTCTAAAAAGTATGTGTAAGTGTAAGAACTATATGAAGAAAACTGCAAAAGTCTGGTGAACAAAATAAAAAAAAATTAAATAAATGGAAAAATATTCCAGGCCATGGATAGGAGGACTGAATATTGTAAAGATGTCAATTCTGTCCAACTTGATCTATGGATTGTCTGTAATCTAAATCAAAATCCCAGCAAGTTATTTTATTGATATGGACAAATTACTTCTAAACTTTATGTGGAGAGGCAAAGATTCTTAATAGCCAACATAATACTGAAGAACAAAGTTGGAGGACTGACGCTACTAGACTTCAAGACTTACTATAACTCTAGTAATCAAGACAGTGTGGTACTGGCAAAATAATATACAAAAAGATAAATGGAAGAGTATAGCAGCCCAGACACAGACTCCCATAAATAGAGTCAGCTGATTTTTGACAAAAGAGCAAGACAATACAAAGTGCAAAGATAGTCTTTTCTATAAATGGTATTGGAACAACTGGATATCTGCATGAAAAAACATGAATCTAGACACAGATCATATACCATTTGCAAAAATTAACTCAAAATGGATTACAGACATGACTATATATAATGTGAAATTATAAAATGCCTAAAAGATAACATAAGAGAAAATCTAGATGACCTTGGATATGGTAATACTTTTTCAGATATAATACGCCAAACATGATCCATGAATGAAATAATTGATAAGCTAGACATCATTAAAATTGAAACCTTCTGCTCTGTGAAAAACAACATCAAGAGAATTAAAAAGAGAGGCCTGGGAGAAAATATTTGCAAAAGATGTATCTGATTGCTGTATTTATTAAAAAATACATACAAATAACTGTTAAAACTCAAAAACAGGAAAACAACAACCTGATGAATAACTGGGACAAAGATCTTAACAGATACCTTGCCAAAGAAGATTCAAAGATGGCAAATAAGCGTAAGAGAAGATGTTCAGCATCATATGTCATCAGGGAAATGCAAATTAAAACAAGATACCACTACACACCTGTTAGAATGGCTAAAATCCAGAACATTGACAGCCAAATGCTGGCAAGGATGTAAAGAAACAAGAATTCTCGTATACTGCTGGTGGAAATGCAAACTGGTATATCCATTTTGGAAAGCAATCTGATGATTTTTGACAAAACCAAACATTTTCTTACCATTATATCCAGCAATCATGCTCCTTGGTATTTATTTATCCAAAGGAGTTGGAAACTTATGTCTACACAAAAACCTGACATTTATAAAATATGCTGATGTTTATCAAAATGGATGTGTAAAGCAGCTTTATCCATAATGCCAAAACCTGGAAGCAGCCAAGATACCTTTCAGTAGATAAATGGATTAATGAACTGTTTCCATGTAGAAAATTAAGTATTATTTAGCGCTGAAAAGAAATCAATTATCAAGCTATGAAAAAAATGGAGAAGCAAATCTGAGAAGGCTACGTACTTTATGATTCTAACTATATGACATTCTGGCAAACACACAACCACGGAGGCAATAAAAACGTCAGTAATTGGTTGTCAGAAGTGGTGGGGATATAAATAAACAGGCAGAGCATAGGGGATTTTCAGGGCATTGAAAATACTACGTATGATAAGATAATGGTGAATAAATGTCAACATACATTGTCCAAATTCATAGAATGTATAAGAGTGAACCTTTACGTAAACTTCAAATTCAGGGTGATAATGATGTATCCCTTGTAGGTTCACCAATTGTACTAAATATACCATACTAGTGAGTGATATTGATAATGGGGGAGGTCATGCCCGTGAGGAAAGGGAGTATATGGGAAATCTTTGATTTTATCAAAGATTTTATTATAAAATCTTCTCCTGATTTTATTATAAATGTAATCTTCCTCTTGATTTTATTATAAATGTAAAACTCGTATTAAAAAATAAAGTATTTATAAGTGGGTAGGAGAAGAATCAATGAAACAAGATGGGATTGGGAGGGAGACAAACCATAAGTGACTCTTAATCTCACAAAACAAACTGAGGGTTGCTGGGGGGAGGGGGTTTGGGAGAAGGGGGTGGGATTATGGACATTGGGGAGGTTATGTGCTTTGGTGAGTGCTGTGAAGTATGTAAACCTGGTGATTCACAGACCTGTACCCCTGGGGATAAAAATATATGTTTATAAAAAATAAAAAATTAAAAAAAAATAAAGTATTTAAATTTTTTATAAATGGATTTTATATGATTCTATTATATATATTCTATATGTATTATATTATATTTTACATGATTCTATTGAACTGAATATAAAACAGTACTGGTAAATAGAACTCTCTGAAAAATGAACAAAGAAAAAAAAATTTTTTAAAAAGATTTCATTTATTTATTTCACAGAGAGAGAAATCACAAGTAGGCAGAGAGGCAGGCAGAGGGGGAAGCAGACTCTCTGCTCAGCAGGGACCCTGAGATCATGACTTGAGCCTAAGACAGAGGCTTAACCCACTGAGCCACCCAAACACCCTGAAAACATGTTTTTTTGAAGGCATAGACAAGATATTTCCAAAATATCAGAGACATCTTTACCATCATATGTATTATATCATATATATTCTATTATATACATATATAATATTCTATTATTAGAATTATAGAATTATAATATATATTAGAATTAGAATTATTAGTTATTTTATTAATAACATATATTTCATATACATGTATAATGAAAGAAAAATGAATGTATTATTAGTAGCTGGTAATTGTTTTCCAGACTTAAGTAGAGAGTTCTCTATGGGGCTAAAAGAAGCAAACTTTCCTGTGGAGTTTCCTACACATGCTATTTCCAAATGCTTAACGGCCAGCTATTCCTAGTCTCATACTGAGAGAGGCTACATGGAAAACTATTCCATAATTTCCCTTAAATACTTTTAACAACTCCGTATCAATAAGGCAGTGGATATACATTAATTATAACCTGCTGTGCCCTCACACCAGCACCTTATAGGACTGGGTCTGCTTCTCTCTAGAAATATTCTTTCTCTTGGATTTTGTAATATCATAAATTGCTCCTCTTTATTGATGTATTCATTATTAGAGTTTACCTGGGATTTATACTTGCTCTTTTATTTATTTTTTTCTTTTCAATCTGCATCTACTCTCATTGACTCAATTACAATCCATATGAAAAAGCCATCATATTTTTATCTCCAGCTAATATCAATGCAGGGTCTGGACATGTAACTCTCATTAACATCCACCTTTAAATCTCTCACAGACATTTCTTATTTAGTACCATTTTCTCCTCCAAACATAGTGCTCTTTCCTTGCTGCCTAAATCAGGAAATTATTTACCCAATTCCCTTAATCCCAAACCTGGAATTATTCTTTATTCTTTCTCTCCTTTCCTATCAGTTTTACAAATCTAGTACATCCTATTCCATATAACTCTCTGAAACCCATCCACTATATTGTTGCTCACTGTGAAGTGACCATCATTTTTCCTATGGATTACTATAATATTCTCTTAACTGATCTTTCACATTAACTCCTGATTTTTTTATGTTTTATCCTTCAGCTATGATCACCTTTATCAAACATAAGTCTGTGTTCTAATGTATTAAACAATTCAGTGACTTCCTGATGACATTTGAATAGATCCAAAATCAAACCAACAATGCTTTGCGAGGTTTACTTTCTGCCTGCATTTCTTGATTCCTTTTACAGTTCTATCTCCTTGGCTCTCCATATTGTGATGGGAAGTTTTATGCTGACTGGCCTAAGGCAGGGAGACCCAGGCAGCCAGTAAAACAGTATTTATGGATGTGTCCGTGAGGGTATTTCTGGAAGAGATTACCATTTGATTCAGTAAACTAAGTGAATGTCTCATTTAATCCACTAGGGGTGCAGGAGAGAATGAAAGAGAGAATTTTCTCTTTCTTCTTGAACAGGGATGTCCATCTTTTCCTCTCCTTGGACATCAGAGCTCCTGGTTCTCAGGCCTTCATACTTGGGCACATACACCATGGGCTCTCAGGCCTTCAAACTCAGATTGAATTACACTACTGGCTTTCTTTATTCTCTAGCATGCAATTGGCAGACTGGGGGATTTCATTGCCACCAAACCCTTGTGAGCCAATTCCTATAATAAATCTCCTCATATATTCTCTGTGTATCCTATTGGTACTACTTCTCTGGAGAATGCTGATACAATACATTAGCTAAACTGACCTACCTTCATTCAGTTCCTTTAAAGGCCATAATTACTTCAAACTCTGAACCAGTTTTCCTGTGCCTGAAAAGATATTACCTACTCCTATTGTTCCCTTACATGTGTGCCTGCCTCAGGGCAAAGTCTAATATGGATTCTTTTATTAAATACCCCCACAGAATACCAAAAGGTATCCTTTACAATAATCACATTTACTTTTTTTCTTGTATAATATACAACTTTTCTATGAGATTGGAAGCTTCATATTGTCAGGATATCTCTATTGGTTTCATTCATAACTGTATTCTAAGTACGGTGCTTAAAAATTATAGGTTTTAAGGGACAGGCAGTTGAATAAATAAATGAATAAACAAAAAAAAAAAACCTAGAGAGAAAAATCCAAAAGTATTTCACTGAAGCAAACGTATAAATTTGATTTTAAAATTTACTAAAACTTGAAGTAAAAAACGTATTATATTTTGTTATTCTGAAAATAACTCTAGTTAGATGGGGTTCATAACTGTCAAGATAAGAAAGAATGTACACTATCTGGAAGAAATTAAAAATAAAGTAGTAATATTTCCTATTATTACTCAGACTGTACCATGTAAATGCATTTATATATTTTTAGTTCCATTCATGTAAATAAACATCTCTAAAATTTCTTTTAATAAAAATCTTTAAATAGCCATATATAGATATATCTTATCCAATGACTGTCTTAATTGTGTTTAATTTCAGCCCTTATCAACATTCCTTTGCATGCCATCTCAGGCTTCATGGGCAGTGAGTTCAAGAAATTGGAATCCTATAATGAAAACTCGAGCACAGTGCCTTATACCTATTAAATACTTAATGTAGTTAAGCAATTTAATGAATTTTTATTCAATGAATGTTCCCATAAATTTCCAATCCTCTAGTAAATTGCTATTTTCAACACATGTCATAAATCTATATTTTCTAGTCTTTCATCCTTTAAAATATCTTAGCCAATAATTTCTACCTTCTATTGTCATTTGTCTAATATATATTCAGAGATGGTGTGGGGAAAGAGAAAAAGTGAGGCAAACAGAAAAATCCATCACATACTATATTTATGAATGTAAAATTATTAAATATTTTCTTAATGCTGAGTTAGATATATATATAAATTGATAAGGGATTATGGGTAGACATTTTGATTTTTAAATCTTTTCTGTCTTATGAAAGCAGTGGTTCTCATACTGCTCAACATCATATTCTATTAATTGAACATGTAGATCTTATTGCTTGAGATGATTTTTGATCTTCACATTTTTTTATCTTCATATCTTATATGGCCTAAAAAATACATTTACTATATTAGTGTGCATCATTTACTATTTTAATGTCTTTGTGTTTATTCATTTGATTAGTACTGACAAGGATTTAAAGGACATTGTATTTTATATTAATATTTTACGTATGGAATATAAATTTCTAAAATTTTTTAGAATAAGTTAAAAAAGTTTCTAGGAACCTATGCTTAAGAGAAAAGAATGTAATACTTATATTTAGATATAATCAGTGTTTCACACAATAAAGATGGCATTTATGTATTTATAAAAGATAAATATGAAGACTGGGAATCAGATGAATAACACTGTCCATTCCTTCCTAAAACTCCTAACAGAATCATGAATGAGTTCCTTGTCACTAGCTCTATAATTTGCAAGCCTCCTTCCTTTCATTTGAGATATTCATGATGAATGAATATTTTATTTCAGTAGCCTGAATAAAATCATTTCATTGCCCAGGACATACTGACTTTATAATTTGCATATACTTTCAGTATTTTTACTTATGATTTATTTTTTGTCTTTCCAAATATATAGTAAAATGTGAATGTACATAAATGTGCACCCAGGCAAATACATTACTTACTTGATGTAAATAAAAGAAATAAAAACAGAACTATTAATTCATTTAGGTAATAATTTTCATAAACTTCTGTATATATACACATACGTACAGACAGACATTTTTAGTTTACAGGCTGAACATATGAAGAAATTAAGTAGAAATAGTCAATTTCTATTCCCTCAACTAATTACAATTTTTAAAGGTCCAAATAAAAAGGTCTTTGAAATCTTAAAAGTTTTTCTTTTGGATTCAGGAAAATTTTTTGTCTTTAGAATGTTAGCACCACAAAACATATCAGTAAGATCCTAATGAATAACTTAAAATTGAGTAAAGAGTTCAGAAATCTTTCTCCCCTTAAAAAGTTTTTTGGTTTTTGGTTTTTAGTTTTTTTTTTTTCCACCAGCTGAAGGAATATAGAAATAAGACTCAGGGTTTGCTCAGTGACATACTGAAGTCATACTGAGGATATAAATTTCATCCTCCCAAAGAGATTACAGTGAAGACACATTGTTTCATATTCAGCTTTTGTACTCAAACTTTAAATTCCAAAAAAGAGAAATGTTGTGTCTCAGTATGCCTTCCTCTCTCCTAGCAACAGTAATGGAATTCAAGCTGCTAACATCCTAAAATTCTTTTTAAACAGGGAGAGAACAAGATGAAAAATGTTACAATGAAAATATATATAGAAACAAAATGCCAATGAGTGATGAACACTGGCTGTTACATGTAAGTGATGAATCACTAGATTTTACTCCTGTAATGCAGAAGTCCCTATAACTACAACCATCTAGAGTGGAAGAGTAAATAATGTCCCAAAGATCTGAGACTTAAAATAAATTCTTACAGTGTTTTCAATCAAGCTCAATTTGCTCTTCCCTTAACTGTATATCAAAATGATCTGAGTAAATATTTCTTACACATGGCAAAGCAAACTTTAAGTATAAAGAGCAGCTTAATGATAATTAGTAGATGGAAATCACTGTTATAGACAAGTTTTTAGAAAATATATCACCAACTAATTACTACAGTATAAAAAAATCCTAGTAATTATTGTTCGAAACTAAATTAAAACTTAATGTTGGAGAACTACCGAATAACACACGTAAATTAGAATATAAGGGAGACATTTTCTGTTTTTATTCCTATCAAAAGACATATATTTACATATTTATGGCAAAGCATCAGTTTGACTAAAATAATAGTCATGGGCCCCTGGATGGCTCAGTTGGTTAAGCTTCTGCCTTTGGCTCAGGTAATGATCTCAGGGTCCTGGGATCAAGTCCTGCATCGAGCTCCCTGTTTAGCAGGGAGCCTGCTTCTCCCTCTGCCCCTTCCCCCTACTCTCTACTTCTCTCTCTCCCTCCCTCACAAAGATAAAATCTTTTTAAAAATATTAGTCACAAGAATTGCAATCTTTGTAATTTTTTTAAAGTAAAAGTGAGAACAAAGTAGTAAAGAGTGCACTTTTTAAAGATTTATCAGAACTATGTCAAATACAGACCATTGCAGCAAGAGAGGGCAGTGTCAAAGCCTCAATTTTGATTTGAAAGTGGGTCAATCAGTTATAGTTTGACCCAAGGCTGTGAGTGCACCTAAAAATCCATATAGCATCCATTGTCTTTCATCATATGCTGAAACAGCTTGAACATATATATGATTCTATAAAAATAATGTGTTCAGCTAGAGAAAAAATTAAGCCCAACATTCACCTATAGGCAGTGAATTTCCCTTTAGTGCGATGAACAACAGAACTGGTACACTGTGACAGAGTTCTATCATTTTCAAATAAGTCATATTAACATATGTATAAATTTCTTACTAGATAAAATTACTGAAATTGCTGCAAATATGATTAGTGCTTAAAAATGTAGTAGGAAACAGTGCAGAGCTTAACAAAAATACAATTGAGGAAAAACTCAGGGAATGTATGAAGCTGTATGAGTGCATATGTCAATGTCTAGTTTACAGAACTAAGGTATGTAAATATAGCTAAATTGTTTGATTTCCTCAAGTACATATTTGCTTTAGTTGGATGAAAACATTTAAAAAGTCCATAATGGTATAGACATTTACTGTTTTTTCAAAAAATTCAATGATCTCATACCTTCTTTCAGTCTTAAATGCTCATTCATTTCAAATAAATTATGCCCGATGGATTATTTTTATTTTGTTTTGAATTTTGTGACTATACAAAGTCACAGACTTGCCTTTCAGAAATCCATAAAGGAAAATTTTTCCAAAGGGAAATTTCTGAAGGTAAAAATGGATAAAAACAAATAATCAATTAGAATTTTATGATTTTTATTAAATACATGCAGCTTTCACTTTGTATGGAAGTGTGGGATCGTAAAAATGACTATGAACACTGGGATTATACAATGTAATCTTTTTAAAAAGATTTTATTTATTTTAGAGAGAGAGAGAGAGAGAACATGATCAAGCACAAGTGGGGGAGGAAGAGAGGGTGAGGGAGAGAGAGAATTCCAAGCTGACTCCCCACAAGTGCAGAGTGTCCTAAACAGGGCTGGATCCCATGAGATCATGACCTGAGCCAAAATCAATAGTCAATGCCCAATCAACTGAGACAGAATGGAACTGGCACAGAAAGAGACACACAGATCAATGGAACAGACTAGAGAGCCCAGAAATGGACCCTCAACTCTATGGTCAACTAGTCTTCAAAAAGCAGGAAAGAATATCCAATGGAAACAAGTCTCTTTAACAGATGGTGTTGGGAAAATTGGACAGCCACATGCAGAAGAATAAAATTGGACCATTTCCTTATAACACACAAAAAGCTAAGACTCAAAATGGATGAAAGACCTAAATGTGAAACAGGAATCCATCAAAATCCTTGAGGAGAACACTACCTCTTTGACCTCAGGTATAGCAACTTCTTCCTAGAAACATCGCCAAAGGCAAAGGAAGCAAGAGCAAAAATGAACTACTGGAACTTGAAGATATAAAGCTTTCACACAGCAAAGGAAACAGTCAACAAAACCAAAAGACAACCAAAAGAATGGGAGAAGATATTTGCAAATGACATATCAGATAAAGGATCCAAAATCTATGAAGAACTTATCAAACTCAACACCCAAAGAACAAATAATCCAATCGAGAAATTAGCAGAAGACATGAACAGACACTTTTGCAAAGACAACATCCAGATGGCCAAAAGACACATGAACAAGTGCTCCATATCACTTGGAATCAGGGAAATAAAAATCAAAACCACAGTGAACTACCACTTCATACCAGTCAGAATGGTTAAAATTAACAAGTCAGGAAAGGACAGATATTGGCGAGGATGCGGAGAAAGGGGAATCTTCCTACCCTGTTGGTGGGAATGCAAGCTGGTGCAGCCACTCTGGAAAACAGCATGGAGGTTCCTCAGAAAGTTGAAAGTAGAGCTACCCTATGACCTAGCAATCACACTACTGGGTATTTACCCTAAAAATACAAATGTAGTGATCTTAAAGGGCACATGTACCTCAATGTTTATAGCAACAATGTCCACAATAGTCAAATTATGGGAAGAGCCTGGATGTCCATCAACAGATGAATGGATAAAGAAGATGTGGTGGGGGCGCCTGGGTGGCTCAGTGGGTTAAGCCGCTGCCTTCGGCTCAGGTCATGATCCCAGAGTCCTGGGATCGAGTCCCGCATCAGGCTCTCTGCTCAGCAGGGAGCCTGCTTCCTCCTCTCTCTCTCTCTCTGCCTGCCTCTATGCCTACTTGTGATCTCTCTCTGTCAAATAAATAAATAAAATCTTTAAAAAAAAAAAAGATGTGGTGTGTGTATGCATATATATATATATATATGAATATTATGCAGCCATTAAAAAAAAATCTTATCCCCTTCAGTTTGTTTTGTGAGATAAAAAATACAAAATTAAAAAAAAAACAAACAAACAAACAAAAAAAAATAAAACAAAACCAAAAAAACCAAAAAAAAAAAAAAATCTTATCATTTGCAACAATGTGGGTGGAACTAGAAGGTATTATGCTAAATGAAATAAGTAAATCAAAGAAAGACAATTATCATATGATCTCACTGATACAGGAATTTGAAAAACAAGACAGAAGATCATAGGGGAAGGGAGAGGAAAATGAAACAAGATGAAACCAGGCAGGGAGACAAACCATAAGAGACTCTTAATCTCAGGAAACAAACTGAGGGCTGCTGGAGGGGAGGAGGTAAGAGGCATGGGATGGCTGGGTGATGGACCCTGGGAAGAGTATGTGCTATGGTGAGTGCTGTGAATTGTGTAAGACTTATATATTACAGACCTGCATCCTTGAAACAAATAATGCATTATATGTTAAACAAACAAACAAAAAAGGAAGTACAGAGATCATAAAAGCAAAGATAAGTAAAGATACCAAGCAACTATTAACTGCATGAATTGGTAGCCTGGACCATAATTTATATGGTCAAGAGAGATGAAAATGCAGGAATACTTACTATATAAATTGTAACAAAATGCATAGGATTAGTTGGAAAAGCCTCCAGAGTACCTGTAGGAGACCTTAAGTAATAAGAATTGAAGTTCTCCAACATTTAAAAGGCAGGAAAGAGAAAGAATCAAATGGAGTGTTCTAAATGGAAGGAGGAAAACCAGGATTGCATAGAAAAATATTTCCAGGAAAGAGACAGGGCCAATTGTACCAAATTCTTTGTGATACAAAATATGGTATGGCGGGCGCCTGGGTGGCTCAGTGGGTTAAAGCCTCTGCCTTTGGCTCAGGTCATGATCCCAGAGTCCTGGGATTGAGCCCTGCATCAGGCTCCCTGCTCAGTGGGGAGCCTGCTTCCTCCTTGCTCTCTGCCTGCTTCTCTGCCTACTTGTGATCTCTGCCTGATAAATAAATAAATAAATAAATAAATAAATAAATAAATAAATAAATCTTTAAATACAAAAACAAAATACGGTATGCATTGATAACTAGACATTAACATTTGATTTACATGGAAGTTGTTAGAGACTTGAAGAGAGCAGTTTTAAACAAGTAAATGGCTGACACTGAGGGTTGAGAACTGAATAATGGGGGGTGGGAAGTGGAGACAGAAAAGATAAATAATTTTTAGAATTTTGCTATAATGTAAGGGAAAGGGGAAGTAGTTGGAGAAAACATGTAACCAAAGGAGGTTTTCTTTACGGACCAGAGAAATTTCAACATGTTTATATATTGATAACAATAAGACAATAATGGGGAAAACTAACATTGCAAAAGAAAAAGAAATTCCAGCATAGTCCCCTTTGTCTTTTAATCCGTTTTAACAGATAATCTCCCCTTCAACTTCACATTCATGCATTCCTTCATTCATTCCATCAACAATTACTTCCAGAGCACTTACTCTGTGTTTGACTCTGTTCTAGGCACTTGCAATATACTGCTGAATGAAACACACAAGATTTCTGGTACTTTGAAGCTTATGTTCCAGTTGGGGAAGACATGCAGTAAGAAGTAAACCTAATAAATGGAGAAAATATCTTGTATAAAGGGAATAACCATATGAATAAAAAAAAAGGAAGTAAAACAAGGTAAGGGAAATCAGGAAGATGAGGAAGGGTGTTATTAAATAGTGTGGTTAATTATAGGCTCCAATAAGAGGGTAGCATTTGAGCAAAGACTGAAAATAAAGGTATCTGTATCCCAGGCAGATTTCTAGTAAATAGACCATAAGGTGAAAGTGTGTCTCAATTTCTGGACTAACAGTAAGGAGACAGTGTGGTTGGAGCAGACTGAAAAGAGAGAATACTAAAACAGCTCAGAGTAGATCATTTGAGAAGATTCTGATACTCTATTTACTTTGCCTGACATGAAGAACCATCGCAGGGTGTAAGCAGAATAAGATCAAGTTTAGGTCTTGATCAAAGAACACAACAGAATGCTGGAATAGAATCTGGTTCTCTGAAATAAGAATGAAAGAAGAAAGAGCAATTAGACTCTACTACAGCAATCCAAGTAATGGACGATAGTGGCCTGTTCCAGGGTTAGAAACGCTGAAGAGGTAAGGAGTGATCATATTTTATGTGTGTTCTTAAGGTATGTTAAATATATTTTTATGATGTATTGAACTAAGAGAGGAGTGAAGGATGACCCCAATGTCCTTAATCCATGCAAATGCAAAGACAGAGTTTTGGTAAACTGAAATGGGAAAGGCTGTCAATAGAGCAGCTTTTCAGGAAAATGGTCACAAATTCAGTGTTTCTGTTTTTAAAGGCTGAGACAGTTTAACAGCCACGTAAATAGCAAAGTTGAGGAAGTAGCTGAATCTAAGAGTCTAGAATTTGGGAGAGAGATTTAGGCTGAAGAAAATGTCATTAATAAGCAAGAGATCCCCAATTTCATGTAACTACCAATTATTGGCAATAAGACCGATCCTTTTTCTTCTTCTCTTCTGTAGTAAGTGACATGCCCTTCCCTATACATAGTCTATCCTTTCTGATATATCTGACTTCCATTGTTGGGCCATTTATTTCCCTTCTTCCTTTCTTCACATCATTTAAATAGCCTCAGTAGAGGTTAAGGTTGGTAAAATACATCTATTGTTGTACTCCTGTTCTTTGAACTCAAAGACAACAACAAAAAAAGGAAATAGAGGAGAGATGTGCCATCTACGATGCATTAGGAAAAATGTCACATCCCCAATCAAGGAGGGTGAAGTTTACTGAGAAAAATAATTTGTAACACTACTCAGAAGAGGAAAGATGCTTAGAGCCAACACACACATTTTCATATCTTAAATATATAGAAGTAAAGATATATTAAATATATAATATAAATATATACTTATATTAAATTTTATATATGTGTATGTGTATATATATATTCACACACACACATATATATATATGACCCCTTCCAATTATCCCCCAACTCACCTCCTCCCCAAGCCACTCTCAGTTTGTTTCTTAATGCTCAGCATCTCTTATGGTTTGCCTCCCTCTCAATTTTCACCTTATTTTGTTTTTCCTTCCCTTCCCCTATGTTCATCTGTTTGCATTATTGCTGGGAATGCAAACTGGTGAAGCCACTGTGGAAAACAATACAAAGATTCCTCAAAAAGTTGAAAATAAAGCTACCCTACGACCCAGCATACTTTTTTAAATATCTTAAAAACTTACGATTTTTTTTTCTTAAAAGTACAAACACTCTTAAAAACTTTCTGTTTCATGAAGGATAAGGATTTGTCTTTTGTGCTAGAAATGTCCAGTGCATTACAGGATGTTTAGCTTCACTGGACCTACACACTAAATGACAAACAGTACCACTCCTGCATTGTCACCACCAATGTCTCCAAGTATTCCAAAAGTCATTTGGAAAGCTGTACTCTGTGCTGCCCTAGTTATGAAATAGTCTTATTTAGGATAATTTGATTTGGGTTCATAAGTGGGCAAGTCAAAGTAGGAAATGACATTAGGTCAAGTTTAGTTAGTGGCAGGCTCAATGGAACCAAAAGAAAAACTGTGCAGACACACCACCTTACTGTTAATGACTTTGAAAATAAGTGAGTGAGATTAGAGGGACTGAAGCCTTCTGAAGGAAGGAAGATGTGATCACAGAAAACTCTTTATATAACCGTCTACATATAAAACATACCATCAGCAAATGGAAAAACAATGGAATGAAATATAAAAATATTAATAATGGTTGTTTATGAATGGTGGCATTTTAGTTTCAGTTTATAATTCTGTGTTTCCAAAATTTCACACTGTGTATACACCATTTTATAAAAGGAAACAAAGTCTGGCATTAAAAGTACAAATACATTTAGTAATCTGCAAATACAATCACAAGAATATTTGAGTCTTTCAAAAATCAATCAATTTCAATGTAAGTTTTGTTGTTTGAAATATACTGATAGGTTAAATTTCTTCATATTTTTAAAAGATAAAAATTAGAGCAAACTCTAACCTTAATTATGATTTCATCTAAAGGACTGAATAAATGTGCTATTAAAATACTGTAGATTACTTGATAATGATGAATAAAATGACTAAATTTATGGTTTTTGTTAGAACTTAAAATAGTTTTAATTAAGTCTAGCCTTAACATAAGTACTCTGAAAATTAAGTCAAGTGATTTGTAGTAATAACAGTTAAAGATATTTTTAAAATAATTTTTTTATTACTTATAATATTGCTAACATAAGTATGGTATTTTTAAAATTTTCTGAGTATGACAAGACCAGAAATTGTGTTTAATAATGTTGATAAGCAATAGGAAAAGCTGATGGATTTAACTAGTTTATTTTATTATATCAATAAATGTGTTGTATTAATCATCTAATCCCATAAAAGGTAATAGTAAATAATCATTTTGCAGATAAAGTGTTGTGTAGTAACTAGTATTTTATGTCAATTTCCTACAAAATAATTCCCTAAATTTATTTTTACTGAATAAAGATATTGTCAGAATGAATATATCATTTCAATATACTTTAAATTCAATTAAATCTTTTTTCAGAAGAATCAGTGAGACCTTATTTTTGACTTTAGCATACAATAAGCAAATTGCTGTGAAGTGGATTTGATTTTTCTTTTGGTGATTATAGATATGACATGACTGGCAGTGTATTAAGATGTCTTTTTTATCACAGTTTGAAAGCTACTGTCTCTGGGATAATAGGGTTAAAAATCTACAGTAAAGTAAAAAAGACAATACTTTTAAGGCACTCAAAGAAGCAGCATTTATTGTAATCCCAGTATTGTGAAAGAGTTGGGAGTTCATTTATTGATCACCATTCACAACTTGGGAAGCAATTTATAAACAGCAGCACCTACCTATATAGCTAATCTGTTCTGTGAAATTTTATTTCAAGATGTTATATGTAGTGTTTAAGAGATCACACATCCCTTTCTTTATTTTTGTTAATGTTTTCATACTTCTAATTTTACCCTTCCATTTTAATGCAGATTTTCTTTCAGGATATCTCTACAGCTAAAGAAACATGCACTGGTCTCCCACTATTTGTCTGTTCCATATAAAGGTCAGTAGGATAACAGCTACACTATCAGTAGTGGGTTTAAAGGGAACATAACTGTCCAGTTTGTAAGCCAAACAAGGACACTTATGGGACCTCAGTGGAGCAGAAATAAATTGATACTTATCTAAACTTATGAGAAACTAGGATGTTTCTTCACTATATTTATAGGGTATTAAAAAAAAAAAACTACAAAATAATTACATAGTTTCTTGTCCCCCTATGTCATAAAAGTCCCCACTGGCCTGAATCCTAAGACTTGAGCAACAATCCACGACTACACTTTATATTTATTTAAAAATATAAACTCTGTAAGACACATATATGTATTTAAATATATACCCTAGAACAGGAAAGAGAATTCTGTCCCTACAGGTGATACTGAACACAAGTTACTGTGTTATCTATATATTAGATTAAATAGAAAAATGGAAGTATAAATTGCTCCTCCTGGAATGCACAGGGAACACACTACATCAAAATTTTCCAGAAACAAATGTGAGTATTCAACAGGTATATAATGAACAATACTGTCCCTTCTGTAATGTAAATACTTAGAAGTGTAGGGACCTACTTGGAACCCCAGAGTTTGCATAAAGATTATTTTAATCTAAAGACATTTGAGATTCAACATATGGAGAAGAAAAGTCTTGTGAGAATTTCCCTTACCTGACTAAAGGTAGCAACTCCAGTGAAGTGAGAGCATGTAAGTCCTCTTTCTAGGGGTATTTTATGTTCCTGAAGGAGAGAGAAAGACTATTCATACCTGTATAGACAAATACTGTCACAGACTTTCTAATCTCCCATCTGTTCTCTAAAAACTCATTCTTCGGGCGCCTGGGTGGCTCAGTGGGTTAAGCCGCTGCCTTCGGCTCAGGTCATGATCTCAGGGTCCTGGGATCGAGTCCCGCATCGGGCTCTCTGCTCGGCAGGGAGCCTGCTTCCTCCTCTCTCTCTCTGCCTGCCTCTCTGCCTACTTGTAATCTCTCTCTGTCAAATAAATAAATAAAACCTTTAAAAAAAAAAAAAAAAAAAAACTCATTCTTCTTTCTTAAGGAACTCTCTTTATTCTTCCCATTATAGCTTTCTCTCCCCACTCCTTTCCTCTACTAATCTACAATATAAGCTTTCAACTTTAAATACTTAACTTACCAGTCGCTTCTTTGTTGGCTCCATATGTATACAAAATGAACCTTTTTTTCTTATGTTAATCTGTTTTTGTCAGTTTAATTTGCTCATCCCAGAACTGAATCTAAAAGACTAGAAGAAAAGTTTTTTCCTACACTTCAGAAGGCACCTCAAACTCACGTTGAAGTTAATATATTATATATTAACTCATAGGTTTAGAGTTAGTATAGACTCCAGAAAAATTTTTTTTAAGATTTTATTTACTTATTTATTTGAGAGAGAGAGAGAGAGAGAGAGAGAGTGCATGCACAAGTGCAGAGAGGGAGAGGGACAAGCAGACTCCATACTGAGCTCAGACCAGACTTGGGGCTCTCATGACCTTGAGGGACCTGAGCTGAAATAAAAAAAAGATACCCAACCTACTAACCCACCCAGGTGCCCCTCCAGAGACTTCCAATATGAAAAATAGTGATTAATAATGCAAAATTTATACTATTATTGTGAATATTAAGTAAATTAAAAGCATTCAAAATGGTGACTGACAAGGAGCAATCCTTGAAATTATATCCATAATTCTAAAGTTCTTATATCCAAGAATTATACACATCATTTAAATTTTTTTTTTCTTTAATCAAATGACATAAGTTAACATAGAACTTGGGAGCTATTATTCTGAAAACAGCAGTTGTCAGAGAAAAAAACAATGGTTTCAGCATAAAGGAGGCCATGCATATCAGATACACATGAAGAAATGTTCCCTAGCATCAGGTTATTTATCCCAGACAAAGTTACCATGTTTGTTTTTAAGATTAGTATCCAGAGAAAATTAAAAATAAGAAGATGAGCAAATAATTTAAGCATTTTAGCTATAAATGGAAAATAAATGTAATCAATCTTTTAGGTTCCTTCTAAATCTATAGTTCTATAATTAAGAAACCTTTCAATGCACTGGCCTTCTCAGTATCTTTCTAGTGCACTTTTAAATGTAGATCCCAAAAAACAGAATATAGAATTTTCTGTATTTAATATATTTGATTTCATCTTTTTTTTCCCCCCCACATCCAGCATGAGCCCAACATGGGGCTTGAACTCACAATCCTGATATAAGATCTGAGCTGAAATCAAGAGTTGGATGCTTAACTGACTGAGGTTCCCAAAAACCCCTGATTTTACCTTTAAAAATACTTTAAGATAAAAAACAAGACAAAACTATAAGATCAGAGAAAAAATTTAGTTCCATATCTAATTAACATTAGACATTTGTGAAAACCTTCAAAGGATATTATTAACTCCTTTTCTTATGTTTAAAAAATAGATGCAGATTATAAAAATGATTTAAAATAATCATGAACATTTCTTAAAAAGTTAGGTTTTCCCAAAGTACTCCATCAATGTGAGGAATAATGCCTGAGGTTAACTAGTACAATGGGGTTAAATTTTAGTGATCCCATAATTTCTTTCCTGATTTTCCATTGCAAAAATGGACATAGAAATGCTTTTATCAGAAATAATTAAGACCCAAGAGCTGCTGTAAAAGAAACTAGTAGCTACCAGGCAGTAAGATAAAGCACACTGTAAAGCTTTTCTGCTTTTAAACTGGTGAACAGTGGCTAGACAGCCATTATTACAAAAATTTCTTTTTTTCCCCAAATAAAGACATCACCTATCTAGAGAGTATATGCTGCCATTTGCTTTTGTCATTTAAAAAGTGCGCATCAGAGAGAGAATTTAATATAAAACTTTTATTAAAAGGCAACTATGATTTAATATCAAAGGCAATATAGAGACTTCACTGAAAGGAGAAAAAAGAATCTTAAACCTCCTTAGGGGCAGGCCAGACATATTATACTCACTTTTAGTTCATTCTTTCTTTTCCAAGCCTTCCTTCATTCACACCCTTTCTTCACTTGTAGGGAAGAGGATGGAGCATTACTTTTTTTTTCTATCCACAGTAAAATAGTACTGTTATCATTACATTAAGTTGTTTTTACCTTGCCAAACATTAGTGCCATTTTTTCAGTCCTCTCAAACATAATGTAATTTTCTATAACTCTCCCAAAAACTTTATTTAGAAACACATTCACAATTGATTTATTGATTGTTATTCTGATTTTTGTTGTTTTGAAGATTTTATTGATTTGAGAGAGAGAGAGAGAGAGGGAGAGTGACGGGGAGAAGCAGGCTCCCCACTGAGTAGAGAGCCTGACATGGGGCTGGATCCCAGGACCCTGAGATCATGACCAGAGCAGAAGGCAGACACTTAATGGACTGAGCCACCCAGGTACCCTGCCATTCTGATTTTTAAATTATACAGTTATTTCGGTTAACTACTCTATAGAATTTGATACAAAAATGCATGGCTAAAAATACAGAATTAGCTTCTTCATTATTGAAGAAGAATTATTAGAATTATTAGTATTATTAGT
Source organism: Mustela nigripes (assembly GCF_022355385.1). Lineage (NCBI taxonomy): Eukaryota > Metazoa > Chordata > Mammalia > Carnivora > Mustelidae > Mustela > Mustela nigripes. The sequence continues at coordinate 89,977,640 of NC_081570.1, read as the reverse complement.
TATTTCTAAACTTTGTGTATGTAAAATATGCCCATCATATTTATGTATAGCCATATCATGTTCTTTTAGACTTTCTTCTTTAATTCCACATTCAGCCAATGAATAGAATAATAAGGAGAATTATTTTATACCGCTTTAGAAATACATGCTATGAAAACTTCCTGATACAATGCATGTAAAAATGATGGATAAATTTAGAAAACAAAAAAGCATGGACAACTTTTTAAAGGAATGACTAAGTAGGAAAGTAAGAAAAATTTTCAGACTCTAGAAATTCTAGGACATCATGAAACAAGATTATCAAATACTGAGTTGGTGTCTACCTCTGGGGTCTCTGTCAATCTCTAATGGCCTCCAACTTGGAAACAGAAGGCAAAGTCTGAGACCCAAACTATTGGGACATTTGGTTATAGAGCACACATAAAGTCAGGATTTACAATTATAGGAAAAATATAACTGTCTTACAGAAGGAAATGTTGACACTCTTGTTGCTTCTTCTTTATTCTGAATGGGTATGTGTCACAAAATACATTCTAATGACATACCTACCCTTCTGGGGATTTAATGACCATAATTACACTATTTTACTTAAAACAACTTCACAATGAAAGGTGTTTAAATTTAATTTAAATAGTCTCATCTGGTTTTCATCCAGGAACTTAACAAACAGAATTAAAGCCATTTTTAGAGAAAAGTATTTTTAAAAATGCAATGATTTTTAATACATTTTAAATTTCTAAAAGATCAATCACTATAAAGAAAACAAGGATCCAGGCGCCTGGGTGGCTCAGTGGGTTAAGCCTCTGCCTTCGGCTCAGATCATGATCTCAGGGTCCTGGGATCAAGTCCCGTATCGGGCTCTCTGCTCAGCAGGGAGGCTGCTTCCCTCTCTCTCTCTCTCTGCCTGTCTCTCCATCTGCTTGTGATACCTCTCTGTCAAATAAATAAATAAAATCTTTAATAAAAAAAAAAGAAAGAAAACAAGGATCCATGAATGATAGTAAAAAAATAATAGTAATAAAATAAAATAAAATAATGAGACTTACATAAAAAAAAATTAAAATAACCAAAGAATATACAAGTACAATGTATCTTGGGTTCTCCAAGGAAGCAGAACCATTAAGTTTTATGCACATACAATATATATATATAGATATCTCTATCTATATATATATATATACACACACACAGACACACAGAACCAGTAGATTTTATATATATATATATATATATATATATATATATATATAAAAAAACAGAACCAACAGATTATATATGTATGTATATATATGCACATGTGTATATATACATAATACATACATAAATCATAGAAGCCTATGGTATAAGTACCATTCCAAATCTGAAAGCGAGAGAAGACCAAAGTCCCAATTAAAAAACAAACTGGGAGAGGGAAAGAATTCTGACTCAACTTTTTAAAAATTTTATTCAGGCCATCAACTGATTCAGTAACGCCCATCCACATTAGGGAGGGGAACCTGCTTTTCTCAGTCTACCAACTCAAATAATAATCTCATCCAGAAACACTCTCACAGTCATATCCAAAATAATGTTTAAATAAATTATCTGTGCACTCCGTGATCCAGTTAAGTTGACACATAAAATTAACCATCACATAATGTTTAATAACATTAAAGAAATAAAATGGGCATTGGAAATCATATGGAGGAAAAAAAATGAAGCTATAAAAATGGTTACAGTAGATTTGATGAGAAAATTCAAATCATTAAATAAGAGAAATAAACTGATAAAATACTATAGGAGATATATGAAGTAAAACTAATCAAATTTGTTGCCTATGAAAAGGCTAAGGGCATAAATAGCGAAGGTGAAGTCATTCAGAACTGATAATTCCAATAACTTCAACAGGACAGAAGATTAAGAAAGAGGACAATGGTACAAGAGTGTTTCAAGTATTTACCTTACTGAAAACATGCCTTATAAAAATCAAGAAAAATCAAGAAAATTTTAAAAACTGAAATATTAAAAAACTAGGAGAATTTAAACCAATCTCATTTTTAGGAAATAAGACTGAATTCTAAATAGCATAAATTCAAAGGACTACAAATTAGAACAATAAAATTAAAATCACAATATTTAGATAATGGAATATCTTAAAGCAGCCAAGGAAAGAAGGTAGACTATTTAATAACAAACTAACAGCTTACTTTACAACAGCAGCATGAGAATGAAAAGAAAATGAAATAAAAATATTATTTCTGGGATCGAGTCCTACATCCAGCTCCTTGCTCATCTGGGAGCCTGCTTCTCTCTCTCCCTGCCATTTCCCCTGCTCGTGCCCTCTCTCTGACAAATAAATAAGTAAAATCTTCTTAAAAACATTTGCAGGATACAAAATTAGCATAAAGAAAATATCTGTGTTTCTATATACCAATAATGATCAGAAAGAGAAATTAAGTAAACAATCCCTCTTACAGGTGCACCAAAAACAACAACAACAACAACAAAACACACCTGACACATGTCAGATTGGCTGTTATCAGAAAGATAAGAAATAAGTGTGGGAGAGGTTGTGAGGAAAAAGAAACCCTCATGCATTGTTGGTGGGAATGTAAGCTAGTACAGCTGCTATGGAAAACAGTATTGTGGTTCCTCAAAAAAGTAGAAAGAGAACTGCCATATGATACAGCTATTTGACTTCTGGGTATTTATCTCAAGAATATGAAAACATCAATTTGAAGAGATATGTATACCCCTCTGTTCAGTGCAGCATTATTTACAATAGCCAAAATATGGAAGCAACCTAAATGTTCATCAATAGATAAATGAATAAAGAAAAAGTGGTATACACACACACACACACACCACACATAAAATGCACGATCCTCACACACAGACATATATACTAAATGGAGTATTACTTAGCCATAAAGAGAATGAGATATTAACATCTGCAACAACATGGATGGACCTAGAAGGTGTTGTGCTGAGTGCAATAAGACAGGAGAAAAGAGAAAAGAAATTTATCTAAAGACAAATACCATATGATATCTATTATATGTGGAATTTGAAAAATAAAACCAATGAACAAACAAAATGAAACAGATTCTTTGTTTATGACCAGAATGGAGAGGGGGTGGAGGGGTAGGCAAAATAGGTGAAAAGGATTAAGAGGTACAAACTCCCAGGTATAAAATAAGTAAGTCATAGGGATATAATGTACAGCATATAAACACAGTCAATAATGTAGTAACTTCAGGTGGTAACATATGGTACAATTCATCATGATGATTATTTCATAGTGTATAAAAATAACAATTCACTATTATAAACACCTGGAACTAATAGGACACTGTAATTAATTATACTTAGTTTTAAAAAAAGAATAATTTTTAATAAGATCAGAATTCAAAAACTTCTATATAGACTAATGAGGAAAAACAAAAAAAGAGAAGACACAAATTACCAACACTGGAAATGATCTAAGTCAAATTACACTTATCCACAGACACAAAAAATGCTAAAAAGGGAATGATACAAATATTTCATGCCCAAAAAGCTGACAACCAAAAACTGAAATGAATCAACTTCTTGAAAGACACAAACTATCAAAACTCATTCAAGAAACAGATCATCTGAACAGATTACACCCAATAAAGAAGTTAAATTTTTAGTTAAAATCCTTCCCACTAAGAAAACGTCAGGCCCAGATGATTATACTGAAAATTCTGTCTAAAGTTTTAAGAATAAATGATAATTCCATCTAGTTTCCAGAAGGCTGAAAATGAAGGAACATTTTCACCTTCTTTCTACCAAGCCAGTAATAATCTGATACTAAAACCAGAAATGAGAACAAAAGGAAAAAAAATACAGATCAATATTTCAAATCAAGTTACATGTAAAATTCTAAACATGTTAATAAATCCCATAGCAAAATATTTAAAAATTCACAAGTAAGCTGGGCTTATTCCAATAGTGTGAGAGTGTTTTAACAGTAGAAAATTACTGTTAAAATTAAGTCACCATATAGGAATCTAAAAGAGAAAAATTATTTATTTATCTCAATATATACAAATAAGCACTCCAAGGTATCTAACATTCACTATTTATAAAAATCTCTGCAAAATAATATTTAAAGATCAATGTCTCAATCTGATAAAGTCACCTATGAAAGGCCTGCAGGCAAAAACGTACTTAAGGATGAATAATAGAATATTTTCTACAGAACATCAGGATCAAAACAAGGCATTCCCTTCTAGCACTTCTTTTCCGCATTTCATTAGAGGTTGTTGTCAGTTCATAACCAAGAAAAGAAATAACAGGCTTTAAGATCTGAAATAAAAAAAATGAAAATCTTTATCTGCAGATTATATAACATATTGAGAAAAATAGGACAGAATAACAAAAACCTACCAGAGCTAATGACTGAGTTAGCAAGAGCCAAAACCAAAACTGAATAATCAATTGCATACCAACTGTATGCTGATATGCTGGCAACAAATCACTGAGACTTCAGATTTAAAATAACACTGTTTAAAACAGCATCAATGAACATGAAATATTTAGGGATAAATCTTCTAAAATGTGAAAAACCTACAGACTGAAAATTAGAAACATTGTTGAAAAATTTAGAAGACATAAATGGCTTTAGAAGACATAAATGTATGTATGTATATATATCTATATACACATATTCCCACTTTCTAGTAAAATTATTTTTACTCTTGAGTTTTGAGTGTCCTTTATGCATTTATACACTAGTTCTTTAGTGGCTATCAGATTTGAAAATATTTCCTCCCTCTCTGTAGACTATCTTTTCATCCCCTTTATGTCTTTTGTAGAACAAATTCTATAATACAGTGAAATCCAATTATCTTTTTTTTTTTCCACTTAAAATTGGTGCTTTAATATTTGGTCTCTGAATTTACCTAATCATAGATGACAAAGACTTTATGCTATTTTTTTCTATAAGTTTTACAGTTTTATGTCTTAAATTTAATTCCATGAACTATTTTGAGTTATTTTTTTTACAAGTTGAGAGATTTGGGTTATATTAGTTATATCCCATGATTACAACTAAAATTACATACATTGGGGTGTATAACTTTCAAAGCAGCTGGGAGAAATAATGGATCGAAATAAAAAAAATCAATACATCAAAAAACTAAAGCAAAAGAAGAGAGAAATTGTGAGACAGGAGGTATAGGAGAAAAAAGCATAAAAAAGTCAACTAAAATCACAGTAACACAAGGTCACAAACAAACAAAATAATCAAAACAATATGCCCAGACACATGCTCTTACCTAGAATGCTAATAGGGCCATAATAATAGCAGACAAAAAATTTAAGGCAAAAATTTTATTAGAGATTGGGGCACCTGGGTGGCTCAGTCAGCTAAGCATCTGTCTTCAGCTCAAGCCATGATCTCAGCATTCTGGGAGCCAGCCTCAGTAGGACTCCCTGCTCAGCAGGAAGTCTGCTTTTCTCTCTCCCTTGGCCCCTCCTCCCTCTCCTCCCCTGCTGGCACACTTGCACTCTCTCTCTCAAATAAATACATAAAATCTTAAAAAAAAATTACTGGAGATAAAAGTGGTCACAACCTATTCATAAAGCTCCAATTCAAATAAAAGATAGGGAATACTTAAATATGCACACTTATAAAATTAAATCATTAAATAGCAAGGTGGCAATGTTTCAAGAACAAATTGGCAATTCTGAGGACTTTAAATTTTTAACATCTTTCCTTAGGTTGATCAAGTATATCAAAAATATCAGTAAGCGTGTAGTATATGTAACATAAATTAATGAAACAAAGACGTTAAATGTTAACTGAAATGTTATATGTTAAATGAAACAAAGATGTTAAAATAATCTTTCAAAAAGAATAAAAACACACATTCTCCCAAAATATTCTTAGAAATAAGAAATACATAGTTATAGTAATATAATGTTATAAATAATTATAAAATTAATTTGAAATGTTTGCAAAATGAACAATCTTAACTATAGAAAAAATTTAAAGCTAAATATTCTCATACATGATGCCAAATATGCTGTCTGAGAACTTGCGCAAAAAAACTTCAGAGACCAGATTACTTCCAAGTTACACATTATTTTAGATTAAAAAAAGAGGATCAGTTTTCTATAAATTATGAGTCAATGGCATCTTGTTAACAAACCAAAAAAATAAAGATTAACTAAGATCATTTTCTAATATTACTCAATTATATGGAAAATTCTAAACCAAATAATAGCAAGTGGACTTCAGAGAAGACAGTAATCTGGTTGTGTTTAATTTTAGGAATGTTTACAGCTAACTGTTCACTTTTGTGGATCTAAATTATCTGTATTCTTAAAGAGTAAATGAAAATTTTTCAATTAATAGAAAACAAAATAGATACTTGACAGGTATATAGAGAAATACACTTCGGAAATTGGTCAGATAATAAACTTATTTCTTTTAAAGAATTTATTTATTTATTTGATAGAGACACAGCAAGAGAGGAAACACAATCACGGGGAGTGGGAGGGAGAAGGCTTCCCGCTAAGCAAGGAGACTGATTCAGGGCTTGATCCCAGGACGCTGGGATCATGACCTGAGCAGAAGGCAGATGCTTAACGACTGAGGCACCCAGGTGCCCCGAGATAATAAACTTTTTAAATTCTTTAACAGTATTCAATAACAACTACCTAAAAAAAACTCGTAGTATACAATACACATACACACACCACATGCACATAAACTACACTGAAACTGAGAACAAAAAAGAAAAGGCAAGATATGAACCAGAAGAAAGTATGTGGGATACAGTGTACATAAAAGATGTTTATAAACAAATTAAGACTTCTAGCAAATAATTAGAATAAGCTTAGAATTTGAGTATAAAAAGGCTTCTAAGAAGTAAAAAATTAAAGGACATGAAACATAATAAATATTCAACGTTAATGGTGAAAGTATTATAAAGACTATAAATACCTTGCAGAGCATCAGGCAAGGACTTGATAACAAATGTATTAAGATGCTCTTATAAAAGCACTGGGATCTTCAGAAAACAAAAAAAGGAAGAATCATACATGAATGGATGCTGCATTTTTCAAATAATTTTTCTGCATCTGAATAGATCTTTGCTTGGTCTTTTTTACTCTATTAATGTGATGAGTAACATTGCTTGCTGCTCAATTTTATACCACCCTTGCATTACTTGTATAAACTTCACTTGGTCCTGATTATGATAATTTTTCTATGTTCCTGGATTCATTCTGACTAATCCTCTCTTAAAGATTTTTGTGTCAGTGCTCCTGAGGCTTATTGATCTGTAGCTTTCTTTTCTTGAACTTTGTCTTTTTGATGATTATAAAAGCATAGTGCTTATAACATAAGTTGAGAAATGCTCCTTTCTTGTCTATTATCTGATAGAGTTTTAGTAGGATTGGTCTGATGTTTTCTTCAAATGTTTGGTAGAATTAATCAGTTAATACATGTAGACCTGCAGAAACAGAGCACATGTGTGTGTGTAAATGTTCTTAATTAAGATTTTTTTCAACCATCGTATCACAACTTACGGCATATAGCTAACAGTATACAGCTCCCCAGTGGTTCCTTGCCTAGCCCAATGTGCAAGCACAGTTCACTATCCTTTCATAGAGTGAACGGAGCCTTGTATAGATTTCAGAAACTGTTTGTGTACTTAGATCCCTTCTATACTGCTCTCCTCAACAAATTTTAGTTACCTTGACTTTACGAAATTGTAATCACTACCTCCTCAATTCACAGAGACCATTCTGTGGGACTTGTTTTCTCCTGTTCAAGTCCTTTTGGGGATGTGCCTTCTAGCAAACACCAATGACGATCTAAGGCTCGTAATATCTGTTTCCTTTTCTCAAGGATCCCAGTATTTGGGATCCATTATCCAATATCTAAATTTGCATATGTATTGACTTGTTTTCTTATTATTTTTTACAAGAGGGAAATAGTATATAACTCATTCTTACCCATATTGTTCTGTATTGTTGGCCCATTTCTTCACCTTGCCATTTCACAGGCACATCTTCAGGAATGTTAACTAAACAACTTCTCACTAAGGGAATGGGTTCTCTTTTCCCACTTACTTGAATTCCATTATGAGGCTTACTTTAAGCAACAGCATGAGCTGTAAGCAGCAGTGTGACACTTTTCAGGCCTTCTGTTTTACCTGATCCCCTGCACTTCTGCTACTTCTGTGGGAAGAACATGCCAGGGTAGCTTGCTGATCCCAGAAAATGGACGTAAATCATGTAGAACTAAGCCTTCAGAGTTAACACACACCAGCTGGGTCCATTCTATTTTAGGCAACACTCAACAATAAATGCATGGGCATATTGTTTTATGTCACTATGCATAATCCACATTTGAAAAGTGAGGACTTATATGCCTTACTTTCTTAAGGATAGGATATCTTCATAAATTATTGGGAAGTCATGCACAGGTGATTTGTCTGAGATAGTTTCCTTGGTGTATTTGCTTTTGAGCACTTCTCTGCTTTCCGGCATTGTGAATTGCTTCAGGATCATCATATATATTTCATGTCCTTGTCTTACAATTAATCATTTCATTAAGGAGCCGTGCTCTTTTTTTTGAAATATTAGAAAGTAAGATTTGGAAACTATGTGTGCTTGCTGCTTCTGAAATCTTTGATTCTGGGTTTTCTTAACTGAAAAAGCAAGAAAATAAGCATGGTATACTAACCTGTGTATGGATAAATATATATAAGTATTTTTATATGTAAATATTTGTATCTATATTAATATATATGAACTCAAACAGATGTATCCAATTCTAATATATTGCTGTCTGGATCATCCAGGTTCCTCCCCTTGCTCACCTGTAACCACCTAGCCAAAGAGAGAAGCCTACTTATGCATGACGTTTCAAACAGCTGTTTAATACTTAGGGACCAAAATGTAGGATCATATGGTAAGACTACTATAGCTTTGAAAAAAATTACAAATTGTCTTATAAAGTGCCCAGTCTCTCACCAGTAAGTATGATCTTAGCTGTAGATTTTGTAGATGTTTTTCATGAAGTTAAAAAAAAATTCTTCTTTATTCCCAGTTGCTAAGAGATTTTTTTCTTTAATCATGAATAGGTGTTTTTATTTGTTTGTTTGTTACCAAATACTTTTTCTGCATCACTTGATATAATCACAGAACATCTTTAGTTATTTGATATGGTGAATTGCACTGACTGATTTTCAAGTTTTGAACAGACCTTTAAAATCTGGATACATTTGATTGCGATATATAATTTATTTTATGCATTGTTGGATTTGATTTGCCAGCATTCTGCTGAAGATTTCTGTGGCTACATTCATGATAGATACTGATATTACTTTTCCTTTAAATATTTGGTAGAATTCACCAGTGAAATTATCTGGACCTGCTGCACCCAGTATGCTCTTTTTTGGAAGCTTATCAGTTACTGGTTTGAAAAACTGTATATGTGTATGTATATTATACATTTGTATGTACAAACATACAAATGTATAATATACATATTATACATATATATGTATGTCATACATGCGTGTGTGTGTGTGTGTGTGTGTGTGTATAAAATTTCGTCTAAGTTGTATCAATTTGTAAAAACATAATTAGTCATAGTATTCTTTTTCTATCCATTGCCAGCAATGGGACTAGTAGTAAAACAACTCATTTCTTTTCTTTTCTTGACTGTGTTAAGTCTACAAATGAGTCTGCTGAGTCTCTTCACTTCTGTTATATTAGTATTTTTTTATTTCTAACATTTCCTTTTGAATCTTTCTTAGTCTTTTCATCTCCCTTCTTACACCATGCTTATAGTCTTTTTCCATTAGAGTTCTTAACATTTTAATCATAGTTTGTTTCCTAGATCTGTATTACATTTGACTCAATGTTCCAATGAATGTTTTGTTTCTTCACAGTGTTTTGTTCTTGTTTTCTGCAACACCATGTAATTAAAAAGCAAACAGACAACAGTACAAGAAAATACACTAAGGTAAATAGACCTTCACAGTAAGGATTATGTAATCCTGACTAGGAAACAGGCCTTGTTTAATATTTGGTGTAGCGATAAGGGCCTGAGGTTTCAAATTTCTCTAGCTTTCTCATTTTTGTCTCCTTTCTTGACTTTATTTCTCTAAGTCCTTTGATCTGAAAAGCCTTTTCCTTGAAGCTCTTTCAGCTATAATTCCCATTTTACTATGGTTATATTAGTACTGTGGTAATATGTGGGAGAATGTGAACATTCCAAAAATTTCTGATTAAATGTTAGTACTCTTAACATTTAAAAGTACTTCACTGTGTCTTGACACACTGATCTTCACAAGTGTTTATCCAGTGATTTTTTTTTTTTTTAATGATTTTCTTACCACCTGCTCCTTCTTCCCTTTCCTGGCTGCTATGTTCTCAACCTATTTCTTTGTAGCTGTAGAATAGTTAATTATGCCCTACTCCCCACCCCATGTAGGTGAAGGATGAAGACTAGCAGGAGTGGAAACAAAGTCTTGGTAATGACAAAGGCTCTGGGTATATCACATGATGATTAATTTGTTCCCCCCACCAACGTTGTTAAGGGGCTACTTCTTGGATCCTTGTGAGAACCTGATGGGACTCCTGAAGGTAAGCCAATAAAAGTGTAAGAAGACTCTTACGCTTACTATAAGACTGTAATCACCAGGTGATTCCCCAGCCACCAGTAATTCATTAAAATTGCATTTAAGTATTCCTCACACTTCATGGTTTCAGGGGCTTCTGCTCTAGGTAAGCACAGTTCATCTGTGACTCTCTGGATGCTAGTGTGTCTACAGATTCATGGGTTGCAGTTTGCTCTGAAACATCAGTTCTCTAAGAGGTCCAAGGTGAATCATGGATTTTCAATTTGTTCAAATTTGTCTTCTTGTAAGATCTTGAGTGAGTATTTGCAAGCTCTTTACATGTGAAAGATGAAATAAAACTCAAGATTAACCTTCCCACTACTGAAAAAAGGTATCACTTTAGATCTGATTTTCTAGATCTAACCCATTTCCTATGGGAAAGTTTTAAAATGAAAATAAAAGCCCAGAGAGCTCTCAAATACTCTATAACATAATCATAGATGAAAAATAAGCTTTGTCTTCACTGGTTAACTTTATACAAGGAATTTCATAGCTACTCTTTGACTACTCAGAGACTGTGAGTATTTTAAAAGATGAGGATATGTAACACTGTGATTTCACTAAAAGTCTGTCTTAAAATACAATTAATATAACATTTGTGAGTACTACATAAGATCCTGGAAGACAATGAAATGCTTTGAGAAATTTACATGCATATCATTAAATATAAGATATTTTCTGGCATTTATGTTTTATATATTAGTACAAGAGTCTTGCTCTGCCAATAAAATCTATCCATTTTATTACAGTAATTCTAGTTATCAAATTTATTACTCTATCTACCTGGCATGTGATTCTACATTCTTAACATTCCCCTTTTATTGAAGAGAATTTATGAACTTCTCCTAAGTTCAGTAAAATAAACAGTTTCCAACATGATTCACCATCTGGGTAGAGTTGTTATTTTGTCAATATGTACATAGGAGTCTGCACTTAAAATAACTTTTAAAAAAACTGTTATGAGAACAGGTAGTTTGGGGTCATGCTGTACCTAATTCGGGTGTAAGATAGCATATGACAGCACTCTATGAATTAACTGTTATGGTTGGTAAGCAGTGACATGGGTCAACATTCTATACTAAATTTACTCAAATGATTGGAAAGGTTTTGGTCAATACTTGGTCTTAAGTGGCATCACTCAGCTTTGTTGCGACTACTGTCTGGAATTCCATATATTTACTAATGTGTTGCTGCAACTTGAACCTAATGAATTTGAAATTTATAGGTAGTGCCAGTCCACTGAAATATCTGCAATAATTATAATGAAGTTCTGTATGTTCAATTCTTCCTTCTGTCTTTATTCAAAACTGCAGTTATCTATTGCAGTCATCTCTTTGCACAAATGTCTGAATTTGAAAACAGACACATACCTTTATACAAGTAATCCTTAAAAACTGGTGAGTGAGTCTTTTGTATAGGTAAATTCAATATTAAAGCAAACCAGGGCAAATTCATATTGTTAAATGGAGAATCCTCATGTAAAGAGAAATTTAATTTATCTTACTTGTTTTATACTTTAAGAAATCATCAATATATCCAGTGGCAGGGACAATGTTTTTTCTTCTGACTTTATGCAGTACCACTCCCCCACTTCTAGGTTAAACATCAAATGAATTAACATGATTTAACAAATATGCCCAGCACTTTATGTGGAATATAAAATCTATGATATTATATTGGTTTACAATCAGATGAAAGGAAAAGATATACACTTATGGAACACTTACTGAACAAGTTGATTCTGTATATATAAAATAAACATGTATTTAGTATTAGAAATAAAATAATATAGTAATGGGTCCCTGGGTGGCTCAGTTGGTTAAGCGACTGCCTTTAGCTCAGGTCATTATCTTGGAGTCCTGGGACTGACTCCTACATCAGGCTCCCAGCTCCATGGGAAGTCTGCTTCTCCCTCTGACCTCCCCTCTTATGTGCTCTCACTCTGTCTCTCTCTCCTTTCTCTCTCTCAAATAAATAAATAAAATCTTTTAAAAAAATACAGTAACTAAGGACATTATCCATATTAAAAAGGTATAAAATTAAATTATTTACTAGTGTATTTATTTAACAAGTTATTTAAAAAAACAGCAACTGTAGAAATATCTTTCAGCTTTCTGACATTCAAAATACATTGCTGACTCATGATGGTCCATACAGGTTCTCTAATTAGATGGAAGGATTTTACATCTAATTAGTTTGTAGAGGTCTAAAATTCTAATGCACAAATAATGCGAAACTTTTTGCCCTAAACACTTAACATCTCTTGCAATTATTAGCGCTCCCTATTAACCTTCCAGGCCTAAACAATGTTGCATATTTTGTCCATTTCACAGAGTAGTCTTACTGCAAAATTAGGATTTTAGTCACCAAATTAATGTATAAAGTTAATTAATAATTATGGGAATTTGGCAGACTGAGCTCTCTAGACTTCTCTTTCTGAATTTTTTTTTAAAGATTTTATTAATAAATAAATAAATTTGACAGGCAGATATCACAAGTAGGCAAAGAGGCAGGCAAATAGAGAGAGAGAAAGAGCCCGATGTGGGGCTCCATCCCAGGACCCTGGGATCATGACCTGAGCCGAAGGCATTGGCTTTAACCCACTGAGCCACCCAGGTGCCCCTCTCTTCCTGAATATTATAACAGAGTAAGTAAACTAGTGGAACGTGGGAACACAAGAAAATATATTAAAGGGTATTTACCAAAACCAACAGGGAATTTTATATTAATAAAAAAATGCTGAAGCAATTTATTTTTTTATTTTTATTATTTTTTAAAGATTTTATTTATTTATTTGACAGAGAGAGAGATCACAAGTAGGCGGAGAGGCAGGCAGAGAGAGAGGAGGAAACAGGCTCCCCGCCGAGCAGAGAGCCTGATGTGGGGCTCGATTCCAGGACCCTGGGACCATGACCTGAGCCGAAGGCAGAGGCTTTAACCCACTGAGCCCAGGTGTCCCGCTGAAGGAATCTCTATCAAAATTCCAAAGAAATAAATAATCAAGCTAGAATAAATACTGATAACTATTACTAGAGAAAGGTAAAATCAATCCAGTAAGAAAAAATTTTAATTGGCATAATTATTAGAAGATACAAATCATTATGATTTATGAATGAGACCACTGTATATAATAAAAGCAAGAATACTATATAAAGTCCCTAGAGTTATTAAGTAATTAAAGAGATGGATAAAAATTATAGTAAAGTAATTACCTCAATAAATTTATAAGAACCAGTTTCAAAAGGAAATGCAGTTACTCTATTGGAAAACAGAGAAAAAAGTTATAAAAGATAGAGGAACATATATAAGGAGAATGGATATTAATAAACCAAATCACAATATTATTAAAGATGTAAAATAAGTCTTGACCAGTTGGTGAAATATAAAATACTTTCTATGAGAATACTTAGTATCATGAAGAAGTTAGTCCTTTGAATATTAATATTAAGAAAGGTTTAAAAATGGGGAAACACATTTATCTATGAAATTAATGTAAAGCAATGAAAATCATTTCTATTCTATAGAGGAGAGGCATTTATTTAATAAGCATCACTGACCCTTTTATCTGAAAATAATAACAATAAAGCTAGATCCAGTTATGTATCCTGAGAAAACTCATTATGAACCAAATCAAAAGAAATATGGAAAAATATTGCAACAAATGGCAACCAAAATAGGTAACACTCATACCTTATATTATTAACTATATATATATATATTAAATATATTTGAATATCAGATCTCTAGAACTTATTCATCTTGCCTATCTGAAACTTTATACCCATTGAACAAGTCTCCATTTCCCCCTCCTCCCAGCTTCTGGTGACCACCAATCTGCTCTGCTTCTACAAGTCTGACTATCTTATTACATCATTTTTATGTAAGTGGAATCAGGCAGTATCTGTCCTTCTGTGACTGATTTATTTAGCATAGTATCCTCTATATTCATCCACTTTATTGCATATGACAATAATATCTCCCCCTCTTTCTTAAGGCTGAGTAATATTTCACTGAAAGTACATACCACATTTTCTTTTCTTTTTTTTTTTAAGATTTTATTTACTTATTTGTCAGAGAGAGATCACAAGTAGGCAGAGAGGCAGGCAGAGAGAGAGAGGAGGAAGCAGGCTCCCCGCTGTGCAGAGAGCCTGATGTGGTGCTCCATCCCAGGACTCTGAGATCATGACCTGAGCCAAAGGCAGAGGCTTTAACCCACTGAGCCACCCAGGCACCCGATATCACATTTTCTTTATCCACTTATCTGTCAATGGACATTTAGGTTGTCCCCTATCTTGGCTATTATTAATAGTGCTACAATGAATAAGAAGTGCAGATATTTCTTTGATATCCTGATTTCAATTTTTTTGGATATATTTGCTGGTTCATATGGTAGTTCTATAAGTTTTTTAGAACTGAGCAGTTCTAAAACTGCCATTTTCTATTTCTATTTTCTATGCCAGTTTCCATTTTCTATACTTCTATACTATTTTACATTCCCACTAACAGTGTATACTGGTACCAATTTCTCCACATCCTTGCCAACACCTTTTTTTTTTTTTTTTTTTTAAATAATAATAGCTATCTTGGCTATCCTGTGAGGTAGTATTTCTCCTGGCAGGTATCCTGTGAGGTGTATTTCATTGTGGATTTGACTTGCATTTCCTTGGTGGTTAGTGACATCGAGCACCTTTTCATGTACCTGTTGGTCACCCATATGTCTTCTTTGGAGAAATGTCTATTCAAGTTCTTAGACAATTTTTAAATCAAGTTTTTAAGTTTCTTTGCTATTGAGGTGTAGGAGTTTCTTATGCATTTTGAATATTAACCCCCCATCACATGTATCATTTGCAAATATCTTCTCCCATTCCATATGTTGCCTTTTCATTTTCTTAATTATTTCCCTTGTTGTGCAAAAGCTTTTCAGTTTACTGTAGTGTTATCTATTTATTTTTGGTTTTGTGGACTGTGCTTTTATTGTCATATCCATGAAATAATTGCCAAGACCAATGTCTTGAAGATTTTTTCCCTGTTTTCTTCCAGGAGTTTTAGTTTCAGGTCTTACATTTAATTCATCCATTTTGAGTTGATTTTTGTGTATACTTTAAGACACAGATGGTTTCATTGTTTTGTACGTAGATACCCTGTTTTATTTTATATATATATATATATATATATATATATATATATATATATAGAAAATTCTACCAAAAGCAGGAAAATTTACACTATTTTTAAGCACACATGAAATCTTCTCCAGATTACATCACTTATTAGGTCATAGAACAAGTATTACAAACTTAAGAAGAATGGAATCTACCAGGTATGTTTTCTGACTACTATTGAAGGGAACTAGAAATCAATAGCAGAAGGAAAACTATAAAATTCTCAAATATGTGGAAATGAAAGAACACATTCATGAACAACCACTGAATCAAATTAAATTTAAAAATACTTTGGGGCATCTGGGTGGCTCAGTCAGTTAGAGTCCAACTCTTGGTTTTGGCTCAGGTTACAATCTAATGGGTCATAATCTCATGGGTTGTAGGATCCCATCAGGTTCTGTGGAGATTCTGCTATATTATTCTTTCCCTCTGCCTCTCTCCCAAATTGTGTGCATGCACTCTTTCAAATAAATAAATCTTTTTTTTTTTTTTAAGATTTTATTTATTTGACAGAGAGAGAGAGAGCACAGAGGGAGAGTGAGAGGGAGAAGCCAATTAGCCATGGAGCTCGATCCCAGGACCAGGAGATCTGGACCTGAGCTGAAGGCAGATGCTTAACCCACTGAGCCACCCAGGCGCTCCTCAAATAAAAAAATCTAAACAACAACAACAACAACAAAAAAAGCCTTGATATAGACTAAAATAAACCACAATTATACCAAAACTTATGGGATGTAGCAAAAGCAGTACTAAAAGTAAATGCCTATATTTAATAAGAAGAAAGATAGCAAATAAATAACTTAACCTTACACCTTAAGGACCTAGAAAAAGAACAAATTCTATATTGGTTCTTTATGTGAAAGATTCACATAAAGAGATTAGTGGTCCATAAATCCTAAAGGGTATTTAAAATGTGTGATTTTTTCTCTATTGCACGCCAGGTCCACAAAGCTACTATACACACACACACACACACACACACACACACATATATATAACACAGTACATATATAATATATTATATATTATAATACATATATATTATATATAATATTATAATATATATTATATATAACACAGTACATATATTATATATTATAATACATAATATATAATATTATGTATTATAAAATATTATATATATATATATACACACACATATATATTAGGGCATGCCTATGGGACAAATGTGACTAAAACTTTTTCTTGGGCAAATTATCCCTTATAAACAGAGATGGACTATTCTAGCCTTTGTTTTAAATGTACCTACTTATAAGAAGCATGTATTTGGTTACTTATTATTTTATATATAAAAAAGTAATTTTATATGTATCACCTTTAGATACTCAAGAGTTTTTGTTCTTGTTGTTTATTTAATTTGTGGGAGATTTTAAACTTTCACTACATCAATGCAATACTTCTTTATAATACACTTGTTGCTTATGTTGTAGCATGACAAAGCATCCCCATGGAAAGTGAAAAGTAATCTACACCCAAGATTTCTATTAATTTCCAGAAGCAGATTATGAAAAGAGCAAAGATTATACATATTGAGCTGGGGGTGCTTGAATTATTCTACTCATTCATGCTCTCAAGGACACATTTTCTTATAATGTCTCCAATATAATATGACTATACAGCTGTTAGAATTCTTGGTAAGGTAGGGTAAAAGCATTTTTAAGTTCAGAGGTGCTGATTGTCTGAATAGGCAGTTGTATATATTTCGTAAGGACAATATCCACTATTGTACTTAGTATTTTTCAAGTTTGACATAAAATGATGGGGATTCTATCCTGAAGGCAATCATCTTCCAAACAATGTAACAGTGTGAACCAAAATACTGAAAATGTCAACATTTCACACATCATTGATTCTTAATGTTTCTGAAGCTTTTTTTTTAGTGTCCTGTAGCTACATGTAAAAAAAAAAAAAAAAACACATCCTGTTTGTAGGACTTTTTAACATCTTAACATCTCATGACTCAGAGCAAGCAACAGTGTGCTGTTTTTGTTTGTTTTGTTTTGTTTTGTTTTGTTTTGTTTTAAAGTTCATTGTCTATCTGTTAGAATTTGTCATCTGTGATTTGACAAACTCAATACAGAGAAGCAATTTAGCACTGCGATCTTCCAGAGCTAAAAGTAAAATTACTGAGCCAAACGATAAATACAAAGACAGTGAGCTAAAAGATGTTCTTTTTGGTATTGTTTATTTTAGGAAAAGATATAAAACAATAAAAAATAACTTTGTGTGAATTTATTTTATCAATGTGTGCAATACTTCATGCTCTTTGGGAGGGTCTTCTCCCCCCACCCCCACAATGCTTCAGATACTAAGTCTGTGCTTTTCTATCTGACTTGTTTTACTAATGTGAGAGCAGCAAACTTCATGAAGTAGAGGTCTAAGAGAGCAGAGGCATGTTTCTGTCCTCACTCTTGATCCTCTACTTTCTCTTTGAAAACTTACTCGAGATTACTCCCTCTCTTGGATCTGTCACAACCATGACAACAAGCCCTACATAGTACATTGAAGGATTAAAGACCACATGGAACATAGAGGCATTTTTCACCTGTGGTCCGGAGCCAACCAATCAGGTCACCAGAGACACAAGAGTAGGCCTACCCGATGTGAATAAATCCTGGTCCGAATCAGCGAAACCATATGGCTAACGTATAGATCTATGCAAAATACTAAATGACGGTTTGTGAGTGGGGAGGAGTCAAGATGGCAGAGAAGTAGCAGGCTGAGACTACTTCAACTAGCTGGAGATCAGCTAGATAGCTTATCTAAAGATTGCAAACACCTGAAAATCCATCGGCATATCGAAGAGAACAGCAATTCTGGAAACAGAAAAACAACCACTTTCTGAAAGGTAGGACCAGCAGAGAAGTGAATCCAAAGCGACGGGAAGATAGACCCCGGGGGGAGGGGCCGGCTCCCAGCAAGCAGCGGAGCAACTGCGCACAAAATCAGGTCTTTTAAAAGTCTGTTCTGGGAGGAACATCGCTCCAGAGGCTAAACTGGGGCGAAGCCCACAGGGGTCAGCGTGGCCTCAGGTCCCGCAGGGTCACAGAAGGATCGGGGGTGTCTGAGTGTTGCAGAGCTTGCGGGTATTGGAACGGGAAAGCCGGCTACAGAGATAGAGCCGACAGTAAGCTTGCAGCTCGGTATTACCTTGAACCGGTCGCAGGCTCGGTGAGCTCGGAGCGCGGCGGGAGGTCAGGAAGAAGGGAGTAACTGGGCGCTGTTCTATGAGGGCGCACTGAGGAGTGGGGCCCTGGGCTCTCAGCTCCTCCGGGCCAGAGACCATGAGGCCGCCATTTGTATTCCTGTCCTCCAGGAACTCTACGGAAAGCGCTCAGGGAACAAAAGCTCCTGAAAGCAAACCCAATCGGATTACTCACCCCAGCCCCTGGTAAGGACAGTGCAATTCCGCCTGGGGCAAAGACACTTGAGAATCACTACAACAGGCCCCTCCCCCAGAAGATCAACAAGAAATCCAGCCAAGACCAAGTTCACCTACCAAGGAGTGCGGTTTCAATACCAAGGAGAGCAGCAGAATTCCAGAGGAGGAGAAAGCAAAGCACTGGACTCATGGCTTTTTCCCTGTAATTTTTTTCAGTCTTGCAGTTAATTTAATTTTTTTCTTTTTCATTTTTTGGTGTTTTTTCTCGCCTTCTGGTAAAATTTTTTTTTAACTTTTACCTTTTTCTTTTTTAACCTTTTAAAACTAGTTTATATAATATATATATTTTTTCTTTTTTATTTTTTTCTTATTTGTTTTCTTTTTTTTTATTTTTTTTCTTTTTTTTTATTTCTTTTTTTTTTCTTTCCTTCTTCCTTTTTGAACCTCTTTTTATCCCCTTTCTCCCCCCTCACGATTTGGGATCTCTTCTAATTTGGTTAAAACATATTTTCCTGGGGTTGTTGCGACCCTTTTAGTATTTTACTTGCTCCTTCATATACTCTTATTTGGACAAAATGACAAGAAGGAAAAATTCACCACAAAAAAAAGAGGCAGTACCGAAGGCTAGGGACCTAATCAATACAGACATTGGTAATATGTCAGATCTAGAGTTCAGAATGACAATTCTCAAGGTTCTAGCCGGGCTCGAAAAAGGCATGGAAGATATGAGAGAAACCCTCTCGAGAGATATAAAAGCCCTTTCTGGAGAAAAAAAAGAACTAAAATCTAACCAAGTTGAAATCAAAAAAGCTATTAATGAGGTGCAATCAAAACTGGAGGCTCTCACTGCTAGGATAAATGAGGCAAAAGAAAGAATTAGTGATATAGAAGACCAAATGACAGAGAATAAAGAAGCTGAGCAAAAGAGGGACAAACAGCTACTGGACCACGAGGGGAGAATTCGAGAGATAAGTGACACCATAAGATGAAACAACATTAGAATAATTGGGATTCCAGAAGAAGAAGAAAGAGAGAGGGGAGCAGAAGGTATACTGGAGAGAATTATTGGGGAGAATTTCCCCAATATGGCAAAGGACACGAGCATCAAACGTCAGGAGGTTCAGAGAACACCCCTCAAAATCAATAAGATAGGCCCACACCCCGTCACCTAATAGTAAAATTTACAAGTCTCAGTGACAAAGAGAAAATCCTGAAAGCAGCCCGGGAAAAGAAGTCTGTAACATACAACGGTAAAAATATTAGATTATCCAAGAAACCTGGCAGGCCAGAAAGAGCTGGCATGATATTTTCAGAGCACTAAACGAGAAAAACATGCAGCCAAGAATACTATATCCAGCTAGGCTATCATTGAAAATAGAAGGAGAGATTAAAAGCTTCCAGGAAAACAAAAAGTGAAAGAATTTGCAAACACCAAACCAGCTCTACAGGAAATATTGATCACAATATTGATCACAACTAACATCAAAAAAATACAAACTATTATAAGAACATACTATGAGCAACTCTACGCCAACAAATTTGACAATCTGGAAGAAATGGATGCATTCCTAGAAACATATAAACTACCACAACTGAACCAGGAAGAAATAGAAAGCCTGAACAGACCCATAACCAGTAAGGAGATTGAAACAGTCATTAAAAATCTCCAAACAAGCAAAAGCCCAGGGCCAGACGGCTTCCGGGGGGAATTCTACCAAACATTTAAAGAAGAACTAATTCCTATTCTCCTGAAACTGTTCCAAAAAATAGAAATGGAAGGAAAACTTCCAAACTCATTTTATGAGGCCAGCATCACCTTGATCCCAAAACCAGACAAGGATCCCATCAAAAAAGAGAGCTATAGACCAATATCCTTGATGAACACAGATGCGAAAATACTCAACAAAATACTAGCCAATAGGATTCAACAGTACATTAAAAGGATTATTCACCACGACCAAGTGGGATTTATTCCAGGGCTGCAAGGTTGGTTCAACATCCGCAAATCAGTCAATGTGATACAACACATCAATAAAAGAAAGAACAAGAACCATATGATACTCTCAATAGATGCTGAAAAAGCATTTGACAAAGTACAACATCCCTTCCTGATCAAAACTCTTCAAAGTGTAGGGATAGAGGGCACATACCTCAATATCATCAAAGCCATCTATGAAAAACCCACCGCAAATATCATTCTCAATGGAGAAAAACTGAAAGCTTTTCCGCTAAGGTCAGGAACACGGCAGGGATGTCCATTATCACCACTGCTATTCAACATCGTACTAGAGGTCCTAGCCTCAGCAATCAGACAACAAAAGGAAATTAAAGGCATCCAAATCGGCAAAGAAGAAGTCAAATTATCACTCTTCGCAGATGATATGATACTATATGTGGAAAACCCAAAAGACTCCACTCCAAAACTGCTAGAACTTATACAGGAATTCAGTAAAGTGTCAGGATATAAAATCAATGCACAGAAATCAGTTGTATTTCTCTTCACCAACAGCAAGACAGAAGAAAGAGAAATTAAGGAGTCAATCCCATTTACTATTGCACCCAAAACCATAAGATACCTAGGAATAAACCTAACCAAAGAGGCACAGAATCTATACTCAGAAAACTATAAAGTACTCATGAAAGAAATTGAGGAAGACACAAAGAAATGGAAAAATGTTCCATGCTCCTGGATTGGAAGCATAAATATTGTGAAAATGTCTATGATACCTAAAGCAATCTACACATTTAATGCAATTCCTATCAAAGTACCATCCATCTTTTTCAAAGAAATGGAACAAATAATGCTAAAATTTATATGGAACCAGAAAAGACCTCGAATAGCCAAAGGGATATTGAAAAAGAAAGCCAACGTTGGTGGCATCACAATTTCGGACTTCAAGCACTATTACAAAGCTGTCATCATCAAGACAGCATGGTACTGGCACAAATACAGACACATAGATCAATGGAACAGAATAGAGATCCCAGAAATAGACCCTCAACTCTATGGTCAACTAATCTTCGACAAAGCAGGAAAGAATGTCCAATGGAAAAAAGACAGCCTCTTCAATAAATGGTGCTGGGAAAACTGGACAGCCACATGCAGAAAAATGAAATTGTACCATTTCCTTACACCACACACAAAAATAGACTCAAAATGGATGAAGGACCTCAATGTGCGAAAGGAATCCATCAAAATCCTTGAGGAGAACACAGGCAGCAACCTCTTCAACCTCAGCCGCAGCAACATCTTCCTAGGATCAAAGCCAAAGGCAAGGGAAGCAAGGGCAAAAATGAACTATTGGAATTTCATCAAGATCAAAAGCTTTTGCACAGCAAAGGAAACAGTTAACAAAACCAAAAGACAACTGACAGAATGGGAGAAGATATTTGCAAATGACATATCAGATAAAGGACTAGTGTCCAGAATCTATAAAGAAGTTAGCAAACTCAACACCCAAAGAACAAATAATCCAATCAGGAATTGGGCAGAAGACATGAACAGACATTTCTGCAAAGAAGACTTCCAGATGGCCAATAGACACATGAAAAAGTGCTCCATATCACTCGGCATCAGGGAAATACAAATCAAAACCACAATGAGATATCACCTCACACCAGTCAGAATGGCTAAAATGAACAAGTCAGGAAATGACAGATGCTGGCGAGGATGCGGAGAAAGGGGAACCCTCCTACACTGTTGGTGGGAATGCAAGCTGGTGCAGCCACTCTGGAAAACAGCATGGAGGTTCCTCAAAATGTTGAAAATAGAACTGCCCTATGACCCAGCAATTGCACTATTGGGTATTTACCCTAAAGATACAAACATAGTGATCCAAAGCGGCACATGCACCCGAATGTTTATAGCAACAATGTCCACAATAGCCAAACTATGGAAAGAACCTAGATGTCCATCAACAGATGAATGGATCAAGAAGTTGTGGAATATATACACAATGGAATACTAGGAAGCCATCAAAAGAAATGAAATCTTGCCCTTTGCGACAACATGGATGGAACTAGAGCGTATCATGCTTAGCGAAATAAGTCAAGCAGAGAAAGACAACTATCATATGATCTCCCTGATAAGAGGAAGTGGTGATGCAACATGGGGGCTTAAGTGGGTAGGAGAAGACTCAATGAAACAAGATGGGATTGGGAGGGAGACAAACCATAAGTGACTCTTAATCTCACAAAACAAACTGAGGGTTGCTGGGGGGAGGGTTTTGGGAGAAGGGGGTGGGATTATGGACATTGGGGAGGGTATGTGCTTTGGTGAGTGCTGTGAAGTGTGTAAACCTGGTGATTCACAGACCTGTACCCCTGGGGATAAAAATATATGTTTATAAAAAATAAAAAAAATACTAAATGATTATTACTTTAAGTCACTAATTTGTGGTATATTTGTTATTCACCAAAAACTAACAGATTTTTTAAAAAAGATTTTATTTATTTATTTGACAGAGATAGATCACAAATAGGCAGAGAGGCAGGCAGAGAGAGAAGAGGAAGCAGGCTCCCCGCTAAGCAGACAGCCCAATGTGGGGCTTGATCCCAGGACCCTGAGACTATGACCAGAGCCAAAGGCAGAGGCTTAACCCACTGAGCCACCCAGGTGCCCTAAAACTAACAGATTTAAGTCTAAATCTAAATAACTGAATATACCTGAGTGTATTTCTACCATTGAATTGTATGCAGCTATTAAATAAAATGTAAATATTTATACATACATGTGTTAGGTATGCGTAAGGACATATGTTAAAAGAGAGTGAAAAGATATAGAGTAAGTTAACGACCAGTATTATCTCTGAGTGGAGGGATTAAGGAAGACAATCACTACCTTAATTTTGCTTCTCTAACAACACACACCAAATGAATGAAACCTGGAATACATATGAGTTCTCGATCTCTGATTATGGTTTCAAGTTCTTGTTTTTGTTTGACTTGTCCATGTAGTATGTTGACAGGGTAAGAATTCATTCATATGACATAAACATTGGAACACACTTAGATAGAAACATCCCATGTCAAAATTGCACTGTATTGGAAATACTTCTATTTTAAGGTGTTTCTTTGACTTAATGCACTGTCTCTAGAACAATTCTAATTAAATGTAGGGATTAAAAGGGAATGAGATTTTTGACAGGTTACACATATGTAACATATATGTCCAAATGTCCCTATCTAAAGAGTTAACAATATTATCATATATTCATATATGCTATATTATATACGATATATACATATATGATATATATATATGAATATATAATATATTCATATATGATCATATATAATCATATATTTCTTCTGAGGGCTAAATGAGTAAAAATATACAAGTTGTTAGGACAGTGCCTCATATACAGTGGTTACTTAACAAAAGTTAGCTTTTATCATGTAGAATTCAACAGTGCAGTTTGGAGGAACTGATTTGTGCTACTACTACAAATGACATTTTCATATGTGGACCAGGTGGGATAAGATTACTAAGGAAGCATATATAGATTGATAATACTTTAAGGCCAAAAGTTAAAACTCTGAAAGACATCAAAATGTAAGGATTCAAAAGACAGATTATTACTCTATTAGGTTCTGAGATCAACCTCATCCCTAATGATGGTACAAGAGCCAGGAAATCTCTTCGTTATTTGTAAATACTAGTCACACTGTGAGTAGATTTTAAAATCTCCTCTTGCACTACTTACACCCCCCCAACACACACACACACCCAATCCAAGATTTTATGAACCTGGCTATGGGTCAGAGAGCCAGGCTGTCCTTGCCTGTGGCTGCAGTATCTCAAGTTCAATGGGTCATTTTTGAGGCCCTCAGCTTGGGAAAAAGTCAAGCTATGTGACATATGTTCGAAGTTGTTGGGTACGATACAGCAATTCTTTCGAACAGACAAAAAAAAAACAAAACAAAAAAACAAAGAGGTTTTATGCAGGGGCGCCTGGGTGGCTCAGTGGGTTAAGTGTCTTGCTTTCAGCTCAGGTCATGATCCTAGGTAGGTTCCTGGGATTAAGCCCCGAGAGTCCTGGGTTCTAGCTCATTGTCATGTCAGGCTCCCTACTTCTCCAGCCCCTCCTCCCCAGTTGTGTTCTCTCTTGCTATCTCTGTCTATCTCTCGCAAATATATAAAAATTTTAAAAAAAGAAGTTTTGTGCATAAATAGAAGTTCCAGTCTTGAAATAAATGTTTGTGCCAAAAAAAGTTATTTATTTAATTTTTTTTTAACAGAGTACCAGATACCCCAGGCTTGGGTAACATAGGAGCAGTTAAAGAATAAACCCAATTTGAATAAATGTTCATAATAATTTTGTATCACCAAAGAAACAAAGCAAAATTTTAAAAAAGTCATATTCTAATAAAAACCTCTCTATCACTATAGCCAAATTGGTTAGCTTTTTTATGCTGCTTAAACAAATATGATAAAATCATACTGAAATATATCCATGAAATATTAATATGTCTAATACTGTAAAGGCTATTTCTCAAGGACAGATATAATTACCTATTCTGTTCTTAGTGCATGTTTCTAAAACTTCATGGTGTAAATGATGAATTCGAACAAAGTAACACAAGAGGAGAACTTTCTGAGTGTAAAAGACCAAAGGAGGGACGCCTGGGTGGCTCAGGTGGTTAAGCAGCTACCTTCGGCTCAGGTCATGATCCCAGCGTCCTTTGCTCCACAGGGAGCCTGCTTCTCCCTCTGACTCTTCCTTCTACTCTGTCTGCCTGTGCTCGCTCTCACTCACTCTCTCTCTGACAAATAAATAAATAAAATCTTTAAAAAAAAAAAAAAAAGACCAAAGGAAAGGATGGATGAACCTATGGCTATGATGTGAACTATGTGGATTCCGTATTAAATGGGAAGCACAGGAACAAATGTGAGGTAGGGCCAAAGAAAAGGCAAGATTAAGAGCAGTGAAATAAATCCCCCAAGGGAAAAAATAATGACTGATAAAGGGAAGCAGAAACACTGAAAGCATAAGCCTTCAGCAGCCAGTGTTTTTCATGAAAAGGTGCATATACACACATATACTCATGCATACATAAATTCTGATAACTTTTGATATATATTTTCTTCTATATGGGACTGTGAGTGACAAACAAGGCTGGCAACAAACAGAAAAAAGGGGGGGGTATGATGTTGGCATTTCTGATAACATTTACATAAATCAAGAAGTAGGTTGGTGTTGGTGAAGAAAAAGGAATGAAGATAGTAGCCTCTTATCAGAAACACCTTATTCTGAAAGCTGAGATTAATGTGATGATAACTGGTTTTACTGTAATCTTTGACTAATCAGAGTTGAATTAAAAGTTCCTCAGATTATCTAACCAAGGGTTACATAAATATACTGGGGTAAAAAAGAAAAAGGACATATTTTTTTTTCTTAGTTATAATAGTGGTTAATAAGCAATGTGATGTCCTTGGGTTGTTTTTATAGAGAGAAAATATGTGAAAACATTTTCTGAGACTATTTTATCAGTCACGGTTACTAGAGATTTTGCTTTTGTTCATGTGTTCTTTTCACAGCAGGAAGTCAAGAAATGTGGAAAATGACTGATTGGAAGAAAGGTCTGTGTGCAGGAAATATTGAGTTAGGTTAGCAAATTGTGGGAGAATGTTTAAACGGGGGAGCCACAGATCAGTGCATTATTAACCTCTTCCCATTCGATATATAAAACCACAAACAGACACACATTCATGCACACAGATACACAACATTCTTTAAAAAGATGCCTTTTTCAGCTTGTATTTTTTTTCCAATATTGCAAAGAATACAACTGCATAAGCAGGTAACATGCATGTTAAACTTCAATTTTTTAAAAATTTGAATAAATTCTAAGTATCTGTAGGCTTTATACACTTGTCACATCTATAGCAGTCTAAGTGAAGAGAGAATAAATATCATAAGCTTTGGTTTAGCTGCTGGTATGTTTATAATCTAATTTTTTCAGAGGGATAGTAGCATGATATATGGATATCTACTGGATATTAGTTTATATGAGAAAGCAAAGTTGATTTTTCACAGAATACAGTAACAGCTGGATTCCAAAGTGCTAACAATAAAAAAATTTAAAAGGTATATGCAAACATTTTCTGTCAACTTCTATGCCTTTTCTTCCTTACTTCATCTTATATAATAATCTCTTTTAGGGCATAAAAACAATGCTAACTACATCTATTTAGCTTATGATTGTAGTATATTTTTTATTTGTACTGAAATAGCTGTCATAGTATTAAGAATAATAAAACTCAGCATTTTTGTTAGGCTCCATTTCAATTAGCATACTTCAAAAAAATATTTGTGTATATTTAGAAAGCCTAAAACTGAGCTTTTCTATTTTTAGGTTTTATTAACATTATATAATACAATTCATGTGATTTACTATTTTCTAATCATTTATAACTTTGTGTTTTGAGGTGCAGTGTACTGAGAGTG
The DNA here is from genome assembly GCF_022355385.1 of Mustela nigripes. Taxonomy (NCBI): domain Eukaryota; kingdom Metazoa; phylum Chordata; class Mammalia; order Carnivora; family Mustelidae; genus Mustela; species Mustela nigripes. The sequence goes on along the minus strand of NC_081570.1, from coordinate 89,949,976 downwards.
ATAGAGGGCAATAAAATAAAATTCTTGCAGTTTATAGTCTACTTTCTAATGTGCACTTTACGTTGATTTCATTATAATAACCATCTAAAGCTTTCAAAATAATATTTCACATGTACTGTGTGCTTACCAGGCACTGTGCTAAACATGCTTTATATACACTTTATATACACATCAACTCTGCCAACAGACTATGAAATGAGGGGAACTGAGCCTGAGGAACTCAACATTCTCCTCCAGGATTACATGGTTTATGACCAAACCAGAATTATAACTCTGGGCTGACTCATTCCCAAGGGCCAGATTCTTACCAACATGTGTTATCATTTCAGATTAGGTGGGGTTGTTAGTAAAGATAAATTAGTAAAGATAAATGTAAATTAGTAAAGATAAATGTATAGATTGTAATTGTATGAGCACTGCCTATAAGCAGCTCATATATAGCAACTTTTTCTTAGCAGTACATTTTTAAACTTATTGTCTATCTAGATGACTTGTCAAAATAATACAATGAGTACATATCAATACACCAATTTTGAAGATAGCCATAGCTGTTATGAGTTTTAGATTTGGTCTTACTAGGTAGTAAATTAATGTGTTATTGTATTAGTTCCAAGAGATGCACATGTGTTCAGATACACAGCAGGGAATGTCAGCATACACAGTCCCCTCTACCATTCCTCTTTTCTAAAAGGCTACCAGCTAGCACAGCTCTAGTCTATTCAACTGCCATTATCTTCTACTACTGCCACACAACCCATTTAACTGAACTCTTGTATTATTATAATAAAGTTCTCAGCATGCACCACTACTATAGTTATTTCTGTGAGAAGTTTTACTCAATTTTTACACAGTTTCACAACACATTCTTATCAGTCCATCCTCAATTTCAACTTCTCTCAAAATTTTGTATTTATTACATATATATTTACATATGTAATTACTGCCATTTTCAAATCCCTCTCACTTTAGGGTTGTATTTAAAGTAGCAAACGTTTCCTTTTAAATAAAACCCTTTTTATACTCATTCTCCATGCACCATTCCTAAAATGCTTTTGAAGACTATTAATAGTCAAATCCTCACAATTCTATATCTTACTACACTTTATAAAATGGCCATCATAATATTTATTTAGTTATAAATACATATATAGATTAATAAAACTTTGAGAATTCCTATTTGTAATAAAAATACTTTTGACTATTCTACTATTATTGAAAATTCCTCTTGTTCAAATACCTGGGTGGCTTAGTCAGTTAAGTTTCCAACACTTGATTTTAGCTTGGATTATGATCTCAGGGTCAGGAGATTGACCTCTGTGAGGAGTAGGCTTCAGAGTCTCTCTCTCTCCTGTACCTCTGCTCAACCCCACTTGTGCTCACAGACTCTCAAATAAATAAAAATCTAAAAAAAAAAAAAATTCCTCTTGATTTGGTATATGCACTATATGACATATGGAAAAATGTTAAAAAGGTATCTGGTACTTTATTAAAGGCATCTTTAGTAGGATCTACATCTGATCATTCTGCACTACTATGTGTAAGACACTGCAACAGACAGACATACAAAAATTAGCATTGCACACCATGTTTTTAAAACATTTTATAGCTTACTGAATCTCATTTCTTATACTTCATTATCTCAAGAGAAAAGCAGAATTTATTCTATTATTAAAACAGGGCTTTTAATATATTTTGCATATCCCATATTTTTCCAGTATTCTGACATTTATTTACTTATTAGATATTTTAAATTACGCCCTTTGCTTCAAAGCCTCAGAGCACAAGCTGGATAAAACTTTCATTAAATATTTAAATAAGGAGAAGAAACAATCAAATAGCAACATAATAATCAAACAAAAAAGCTCCCAGCATAAAACCACAGATCTCACTTATTGAAACACAGTCCTTATTAAAAAAAAAAATGTGTGGTTTCTTTAGCATTATGTATTATTAATGCTAAAATTCAGTACAGTGAAATCTGAATTTTGTACGGGGGACACTATCTTCAATAATTAAAGAAGTAGATCAGTTTGGCAATCCTGGGCTTATCCCTTACCCAACTGGTTAAATTATTTAGGCATTTTATGTAATTATAGTTAGATAAGTTGCATGATTCATTCTGCTATGAAGAAAACCTATTGAACAATAATAAATCCCTTCAACTAGAGTTTTATATAGGTACAGCAAATTACCTTTACTAGTACTATTCTTTGGTATACTTACCAAAAGAAAAATTCTGTTCTAAGACAGAGTTATAATAGATATGAGGAAAAATTATAAAAGCACAATTCTGCTCAAATGTCATTGTGACTAATATAGACAATTATTATTTTAGAAGAATCACGTTTTGTCCTAAAGACTTCTGAATTCTCTTGTGAACATTTAGGTCACAGCTGGGCATACAATAGATTTTCGATAAATGGAGACATTTTTGCATGGGTACAGAAAGGTATTTTCCTGAAAGGGTTTTTATTTCAATAGTTTGTGACTCCCATTTCCACTCAATGTCTTTTTATCTAAGGCCTTTGCATAGATAAGTATGGGAATCATGTGTAGTATCAGAATTAAGGTTTTGTTAAATTTTTTACAAATAAATTTTCAACTATTCCTCCTCTAACAAAAGATTTCTGGTTTTGAACATACGAGAGTAACATTCTGAGTCAAACTAACTTAGAGATCACATGCACTGTATAGTCTAGGAAGGGTTCCCCACTTTTTCAAGAACATTTTGGGACCCAATATGATTATCAAGTGATTCGATTTCATTTAAAGAGTTCTTACCATTTGGAGCAAAACAAACATATTCAATGTTGGATTTTCAATCTTTTCCATTTTATACATTTTATAATTCCTCTGGCTGTTGAAATAAAGAACTCTAGATGGTGCTTTGAAAGTTACCTTCCCAGGGGCGCCTGGGTGGCTCAGTGGGTTAAAGCCTCTGCCTTCAGCTCAGGTCATGGTTCCAGGGTTCTGGGATCGAGCCCCACATCGCGCTCTCTGCTCGACAGGGAGCCTGCTTCCTTCTCTCTCTCTCTGCCTATCTCCTCTGCCTACTTGTAATCTCTCTGTCAAATAAATAAATAAAAATCTTTTAAAAAATAATTAAAAAAAAAAAAGAAAGAAAGTTACCTTCCCTTAGCATTGTATTTCCAATAAGCCAAATAGAGTGCATTACGTTACAACCTTGATTAAAAATAAATTTTATTTTTCTGTAGGGGTTATACAGGGTTTTTTTTTTCCCCTTATGGAAAAGTTCTATAATAAACATATATATTTCCCATTCATCTCATATTTTAATCTTTATAAAGTACTGCCAGACCCCTCCCAAAAAAACATAGAAAAATCATTGTTTAATTTCACTTTATGTTCTAAGCTGAAAAATACTATTCTTTAACTTTCCAATAAGATCTCAGCTGTATTTCAAAAAAATTTCTCCCAATACAAATCAGAACGTTTTGTGAATTTATTTAGAAGAGGTCTTCCTTCCAAAGTAGAAGAAATTGACGGTTTCTTTTTTGTCTTTTTTACAAAGTAAAGTGTACGTGTTTTATAACTATTCTTGAACAGAACAGGCTAACTAATCTCTTCTTGTGTAAAAGCATAACAACTTCAAAGTTTTACTTCCATTTTGCATATATATAGTATTAATGCAAAATTTAAATATATTTTAACATTTATTAGAAATTAAGATTTTTCAATCACTGCTTTTTAAGCTTTTTTAAAAAACGATTTTATTTTTTAAGTAATATCTGCATCGTGGGGCTTTAATTTACAGCCCCCAAATCAGAAGTCCTATCTTCTACCAACTAAGCCAGCCAGGTGCCCAAAGCCCTGTTTTCATTATACAAATGTAAAATTCTTCTTTATTTTCCAGTATTTAGAATCTTATATTCTGGATTTTCATATGCTAATCCTAACACTTGGAGTTATAGGTCTATGGAGAATGTTTTTCTGTCCCTGTTCCCTCTACTTCCCCTGTATATCTTTATTCCTCCCTGCCTGGAAGGGACCAATGAAGGGAAAGGGGAGGTAATGATTTTTTAGATGGGTACTTCTCTTCATTGTTGGTTTTCTCTTCAAAAAGAAATGAGAACATAGTATCTTCAGCCAGTAACGAACTGCCTGCTTGCTTTGATGACACAGATTTATGTGTCTCCTAGCCTAGACCGAATTCCACCTCCAAGAGTTCATTATCAGCCACATATCAGTTGAAAAGTTGGAAAGACCTGGTCTGTGAGTCATTGAAAAGTTGAGTAAAAATTTTTGTCCACATATAAAGGCAGCAAAATGGAGAAACCTGCACTAGTTCCTTCAAAGAAGGAAACAAAAGAGGTGAGGTGTTAACCTGACAAACATCAATACAGGAAGAGAATCCAAACTGCTATATAGTTTACATTTTTCTTGTCTCAGTATAAGGAAAACCAGCCCTTTCTATTCAGGTCACCAGTGAAGCTAATGGCACTGAGAAGCTAAACAGGCCTCTGTGGTAAGCACCACATGCCTTTCTTGCCAGCTGATATTACCCATTTAAAGGCTTCTTTTCCCTGTGCCCTAGAAATTTGTAGAAGTAATCTGTAGCATGCTTTCAGTTTACAGCCCCATAAATGGATGTGTACACTGGTTACTGCATGGAATTCTACAACCAGTGATTTTGCTCATTTACTGGAGCAAGTGCATTGGGGTACAGAAGATCACCACATCAAGCAATATGGTGGCCAAGGGAAGCTGACTTTCCATCACCTCTCACAACTACTGGAAAACTATGAGAGTTAGAGATTCACCATAAGGGATTGCTAAAGACAGTACTTGAAGCCTCTTTTACTAAATAAAGGTGAGCTGGAAGAAACTGCAGCTGTGTACCTAGGCAATAGGTGGGTTCCTCACTGATTTCCATCAGCAGATTATTAAGTTTCCTTAGAATTAGAGACCTACGGGCAGATAAAAATCTGCCCTCTCGTCTTAGCAACCTATCTCTGGTTCTTTTGGCAACTATCCAAAATCGAGTTAAGAAAAACGTGGTAAAACAGCAAGGACATCTATTACTCAGTTTTTAATGGCAACTACTCAGTTTGGGGACAATCAAGAAAAAAAAAAAAAGAGGAAGAGAAACTAAAGAGTTCTAGGTTGGCTGCTTAGTTAGAATTCTTTACTAAAGGGAATGATCTTTACTCTGGCTAAGCTACAAAGTGAAGAAAGGAAGGAGACAGTACGTCATTACTGCAAAAAAGCCAGGATATTGAAAAAGGAGTTGCAGAAAGAGACTCTGGGGACACAGGAATCAGGAACAAGAAAATTAAGAAAGCCCAGAAGCTTAGGGAGGGATTGACAAGTGTCTTAAAATGGACAGATATAGTGAATCTCAGAGTAGAAACTAATGATATTGCTTCTACTTATTCTGAATTTTCCTCAGAAATTTCTCACTTTCCATTTGGTGATGGATCAATATAGGTTGTTGGTATTTCAGGGCAACCTTCTACCTCTTCCTTTTCTTTCTTTCTTTTTTTTTTTTACCATACAGATAGGTCCTCTTGCTGGGAAACATGTGTTCTTACTTTCTCTTGTTTTTTTCTGTGAATCTACTAGAGAGATACCTGCTATATAACATAAAGGTTACCATACCCTGTGTTCCAGATACTCTGTGGTGCTCCTTGGGGAAAAGACACCTGAATCGGTCAACTATGTGACTTTGGAAAGTAAAGTATTAGGATGGAAACTAGCAGTTTCACACCATTCTGGAAAAACACCTCAAGCTACATCACTTTGAGATAAACAGCAGAGAGAGGAATTCTCATACCTGTCGGAAAGGACACTGATCTGAACAAATCAGTGCATCACTTTGGGTCCTAGGGAATGTTGACATTCATTCAATCTAAGATACAGAACCATAAAAATCACTTCCCAAAAGAATAATCCAAGGCCATATGTAAAATAATGTCCTTTGTCAATATCTCAGCTAGAGAGAATAAAAGGTTATAAAGTAGTAAGAAAAAAATAATTTGAATAGTGCACTCACCTATGATACTATAATTCTGATAAAGGAGGAAGGTAAATTTGATAAAGACGCTTAATCACTGCATAGAGTTATACAAAATTTTAGCATTAATCTCTGCAGTACCCAAATGGGCACACTATCCTCATTTCAGACTTGAGTACCATAGTCTGCACAGTATTTCTCTATCATTCATCTATATTCTGATTTTTCTCTATTTCTTTGTTTCACTAGAGGAAGAATAAAAATTATTAGTTTTGTTTAGGAAGGAATCCAGTATTTATGTCAATGCATTCCTCAAGGGTTTTGGGAGTTTCCTATCCTTTTTTCCTAGACATTTATAGAAAAACTCAGAGAAATCTGTCTCACCAGGAAAATCTCTAAGTGTTCAAAACACAGATGCCTTGTTGGTGTCTTCAGAAACTTGAGAGCATTGCAAAACTGATCTTTCGGCTTTGTTACAGTTCTCTGCTTCACAGGACGTGAGACCTCATGAAACAAACTACAATAATTTCTCATGTGAAGTCTAACATTTGCAGCACCTACTGTCAGCTGGTAGGCCACTGAGTATTATAATTTAGGTGTCAGCTCATTTTGCAGACAAAATGACTTATTACACCCTAAAAACCTCAAAGACCAAAAACCCCCAAAACCAAAACAAAAAAATAGACTATTTGGGATGGGGCTAATAAAACATTGTGGATAGTGAGCTCTAGCTTTTTTCAGAGAAAACAAAACTCAGGATGGAGTAATTGAGTGATAATGAACTATTTTGGTTCTTTTCCTAAAATGTGAAGAGTTTTTTTTGTTTTTTTAAAGATTTTATTTATTTATTTGACAGATGAAGATCACAAGCAGGCAGAGAGGCAGGCAGAGAGAGAGGACAAAGCAGGCTCCCTGTGGAGCAGAGAGCCCGATGCGGGGCTTGATCCCAGGAACCTGGGATCATGACTTGAGCCGAAGGCAGAGGCTTTAACCCAATGAGCCACCCAGGCGCCCAATAGTCTTTTTTAATAATGAAATTGGGTACAGTCTTTACCCCATTTTAAAAAATGGAGCAATTAAAAAAAAATATATATATATATATATATTTTTACCTCAACAAAACCTACTATATCTCATGCAAAATAAATAGCTGATTTATCACAGATAAAACTTTATACTGCCTGCCCAGAGAGTAGCATTTCATATTAGAGTTCACAAAGGGCAGAATGACAAAGTCCCTAAATATCCTCAACAGATGAGATGAGGTCTACCCAACCCTATGGAGGGCCAAATGCTTTCTCCGCCCACAGATTCAAATGCTACTCCTTTTTTGGAAACAACCTCACAGAGGCAATAAGAAATTATGTTTAACTAGAGATATCTGGGCATTCCTTGGTCCATACCATCAAGCTGACACATAAAATTAACCATCAAAATAAAAAGCAATATGAGAAACTGGATTCACATTTCTCCTAGAAGCCAACATCTCAGAAAGACTGGACTATGGCTCCCATTGAGGACTTGAAATTTAAGTAGTCTAGAATAAGTGGCATTATAAAAGTTCTTCTAGCAAACATTTCTATTCTCAGACTGCTCTGCTCTTCACATAATTCCTTCAGTTACTATAAAAAGCACTTTTTACTAAAAAAACAAACATGTCACTTTTACTTTTTTTTTTCCATAGTCCTTGTAGGATAGGTTGAATTATGTCCCTCAACTATTCACATGCTGAAGTCTACAGGACTCAGAATGACATTTTATTTGGAAACTAGGGGGTTGCCAGTATAATTAGTTAAGAAGAGGCCATGGTGGAATAGGCTGGGCTCCTAATCCATTATAACTGGTGTTTTTATAAGAAAGGAAACTAGACATAGATACCCACACAAGGAAAATGCCATATGGAGATCAATGCAGGGATCAGGGTGATACTTCTATAAGTGAAGGAGTAGAGGGAAGGGGCAGAGAGAGAAGCGGACTTCCCACTGAGCAGGGAACCTGATGCAGGGCTCCATTCCAGGACCCTGGGATCATGATCTGAGCTGAAGGAAGATGCTTAACTGACTGAGCCACCCAGATGCCCCTAAGATACATCATTTTTAAAAACCCATGCTTCACCTCCAAGATATCTGGTGTTTGGATTGACTCAAGCAGACTTTTGGAAATCTTTTTTTTTTAATCAAATTTTCCATTCTTGTAAGTTCTTATAAGAATTAATACAGATAATTTGTGTGCTATTTTGTCAGGGCTAACAGATTAAAATCCTTTTTGAGAAATTTCTTCCATTTTTAAATAATTACATTAAATAAAGGTAAAAGTCTGATCATTAAATTGATATGAGGAATCAATTAAAATGCATGAAATATAACTACTTTAGACAAATGGTTCTATTGCTTAACTAATAGGCAATAGAATGTAACAACTGATAAACTGGCATCAGATAAAATTAAAAACTATTTGTTGGCTGATTTGAAGGTTCGTTCAATTTTTCATCTTTGTGAATCCTACTTTTTATGTTGTTATAATTAATGAACAGGATTTATTAAGTGATTTTAAAATGCATATATAATAAATAATAAAATAGTCCCAAATCTTGCTTATCTTCTGTTCCTGACTATTCTATTTCTCTATATTATTTTATTATGCAAAAAATTAATATATACTCATTTCAATAATTAATGGATAAATAAAAAACTTAAGAAAAATGCCTTGTCCTCAAGGAATTCATACATTAGCTCATGTGACACATAAGTATTTAACATTATCTGAGAAGTAATATAGTCTTACAGTTAAGAGCTTGAAATCTAGACTCAGAAAACCAGGTTCAAAATTGTTTCAGTGGTGATACCATGGTGGGCGGGATCAACTCCCCACCCCAAACTGGCTCAGATGTCAAGATTAGTAATGCCCAGTTACACATACACCAAAGAGGTCTGATATTTTATAACTCACATTTTGCAGCTTTCTTATCCAAGCCTGTCTCAAATGTTTTAAGCTGTAGGGGTCCATGGCTTTGGTTATTTTTGCAATCAGGATATGAAGGTAGGGTGAGGATTCTAATGTATGGGCAGAGAAGTGTGCTTGAACCTACCACTATTGCCAAAAGAGAGAACACCTGAATTGTCTTACTGAGTTGTCCAGATGTGGAATAAGAAGGTTCAAGAGAAGGTTGGCTTCTGAATGATGTCAGTTAATCAAGCACCAAAATGGAGTCAGACTCTTAATTAGAAAAAAAAACCTAACTCCATCACTTCCTAGCTTGGGTAAATACTTTACTCACTGTATAATCAGAATATTATCAAATTCTTCATCATAGATCTGTTTCATTTACTTTATAGATAAGATGGGCATAGTACAGGTCCTTATCACATAGAATTATTGTGGAGATTAAAGAGACATAAGGTTACTATGGAAACTTGAAAATGTTTTTTGGCACAGAGACTGACCTCAGAACTGGTTGTTCTTATGGAATCATTATGTGATAGACCCTTGTGTAAAGCAGAGTATGTGGCATTTATCTGCCATCAAGAGTTCACACTCTCAATGGGAAGAACTAAAAAAAAAAAAAAAAATCACTCTATTAGGTTTATAAATTAGAGAAAAGAGATAGTTTAGATTTAGAAAAAGGGCCTTAATTCTAACTTTGGAGCAGTTAAAATTTGAGGTCTACTTTGAAAGTTGAGTAGTGGTTTTACATGAGAGAAGTAGAGAAAAATAATTTTCAAACAGAAGAAATAACATAAAGAGAAACACTGAGGTACAGGAAGTGTAAAGCATGGAATGGAAAGATAATTAGAATGTAGGCTTTGTGGGGAGGACTGGATATCCCCAAGACAACCAGTGACCTGTGAAAGGATTATATTAAATTGCCAACTGCATTACAAATAAAAAACATAGAAGATTTAAAAAAAAAGAAAAGAATGACAATAGAAACACCTGAAGAATCATTCATAGAGGTGATGCAATTTAATATCTAAGTTTGTGGAGTTTTTCTGAATCAAGACAGACAGTTAATATATTCCCTGTACTAGTAAACACAAAGAGAATATAACTCTGGGGCTGGAAATGACTTACTTGGCCAGGTCAGAAAGTAAATGCTCAGAGATTGTGATGAATAAATTGGTAAAAACTATGGTATCACAAGATGCCCTTCAACGGATGAATGGATAAGGAAGATGTGGTCCATATACACTATGGAGTATTATGCCTCCATCAGAAAGGATGAATACCCAACTTTTGTAGCAACATGGACGGGACTGGAAGAGATTATGCTGAGTGAAATCAGTCAAGCAAAGAGTCAATTATCATATGGTTTCACTTATTTGTGGAGCGTAACAAATAGCATGGAGGACATGGGGAGTTAGAAAGGAGAAGGGAGTTGGGGGAAATTGGAAGGGGGGGGTGAATCATGAGAGACTGTGGACTCTAAAAAACAACCTGAGGGATTTGAAGTGGCAGGGGGTTGGGAGGTTGGGGTACCAGGTGATGGGTATTAGAGAGGGCACAGATTGCATGGAGCACTGGGTGTGGTGAAAAAATAATGAATACTGTTATGCTGAAAATAAATTAAAAAGAAAAAGCTACGGTATCAGATTTCCAACATTCAAGTGCATTCATAAAAACATGGGAAGACTTTAGGACAATGGCACATAAAAATCAATAGATTTTTGGGACGCCTGGGTAGCTCCAGCCTCTGCCATCAGCTCGAGTCATGATCCCAGGATCCTGGGATGGAGCCCCACATGGGGCTCTCTGCTCTCTGCTCAGCAGGGAGCCTGCTTCCTCCTCTCTCTCTCTGCCTATTTGTGATCTCTGTCAAATAAATAAATAAAATCTTTAAAAAATCAATAGATTTTTAGGGCACCTGGGTGGCTCAGTGGGTTAAGCCACTGCCTTTGGCTCAGGTCATGATCCCGGGGTCCTGGGATGGAGCCCCGCATGGGGCTCTCTGCTTGGCAGGGAGCCTGCTTCCTCCTCTCTCTCTCTGCCTGCCTCTCTGCCTACTTGTGATCTCTCTCTCTGTCAAATGAATGGATGGATTCTTAAAACAAACAAACAAACAAACAAAAAAATAGATTTTTAAGATATGGAAGTATTCTGCCTGTGAAGCAGTCAGAAAGTAATTGCCCACAGACAAAAAATCTACTGCCCTCTCTATTTTACTCACAGTTTTTTTTTTTTTTCCTGCTCAGTTTACAGGAGTGAACAAGAGAGATGCGCCCATAGCTCCCAAAAACCCAGTACTCTAACAATGAAGACAAACGGTTAATGAACAAAAAGAAGACAATTGCAGTTGTAAATGTTATAAAGTAAACAAAACAGAATGAATGATATAAAGTGATTTGGGGTATATGGGAATTTTTGAAAAGCTCTGCTAGAGGTTCTAGAAGGTTGATCTGAAACTTCAATGACAAGACAAAGTCTGTGCAAAGATCTAGGGAAGAATATTCAAATATAATGTGATTCTAGGATGAAATGGGTATGAAGTGATGAGAGCTTCAATTATGGTGTGAGAAACAGGAATAAAATCAGAAAGTGTAAATAGAAAAGGCCCTTAGAGGAGAAACAGATTGGACTGGGTAAATGAATAATTGGATATAGGGGATGAAAGAGAAAGAATGTGCAAATAAAATACCAAGAAGAGAAAGCAGAAAAAAAACTAATAATAATTGAGGGTCTGTATACTTTAATGTGCATTTTTTAAAATAAGCTTTATAGTAACCATTCAAGCTACATAATAGAAATCATTTGAGAAATCATTGAGAAAGAAGTCATATGAGAAAACTGTGGTTGTGAACTATTAACAGGCTTTCTTAAAGTCACACTTCATCAGAATTTGAAACCAATCTCCTAACTTAAAAGCCCATGGTGTTGGCTTTTCACCTTGCTTTCTCCACAGATTTAAGTGATACCTGGTGGCACCACTGTCACAGGGAGGATATTTAGAAAATAAAGTTTATATACTTAGAAAGTAGGTTTTATTTTAGATATCTACATGAAATTATTTACCAGGCCTTTGGAGCTGAATAAAAAATAAGAGGCCCAAGGCTATATTGATTTGAATACATTCTATAAAGGAGAAGGTTGGAAATTTAAAAAAAAGAAATTCTTTGGAATTGTTTTCCCTCACCAGTTTATGGGTTTAAAAAATTTTGATTTGATGTTGCAAATGGCAAGATTTCATTTCTTTTGATGGCTGCATAGTATTCCATTGTGTATATATACCAC
>NC_081570.1:89909524-89937377 GCF_022355385.1 Mustela nigripes | reverse complement strand
TGTACCCCTGGGGGTAAAAATATATGTTTATAAAAAATAAAAAATTAAAAAAAAAATTTTTGATTTGATAAAAGCATTGTATTTCTTTAAATTCATTTACCCTTTGATTACCAACCATGAATATTTTAATGTTTTCTGAATGAATGGCATATTACCAGGGAAACCTCAATGCCAAATTTTCTGAGGAAAACTGATATTTGCCTTATTTGAATGCAAACACTTAGAAAAATCTTTACTGAGGTAATTCATTTTAAAGCAAAAATCTAATTAGTTGTAAAACTTTGGTTTTATTTTATACTAGTTCTAGAAACTGAAAACCGTATTAATCCTTAAATGATCAGAATAAAAATATTTGCAAAAACACAGCAATTTAAGTAAGTTTGAGTAATTCATGAGGAGAATGATATAACGAGGAAGAATTTCTGCTTTTTTGATACATTTAGACTTATTCAAAATCTTTAAGTGGAAGTAAAAATAATAGAGGGCTGCAGGACTCTTCAAAGGTGGTGGAATAGAAAGCGCTAGAAATCTGTCTCCCCACCCAAACAACAACTGTACTGGCATAATCTACTGATGCAATTATTTTGGAGCTCTGAATCTATTAAGCCTTACAGCCTCCAAGAAAAGGTTTGGAAGGTAAAGTGGATTAATTTCAGTTAATTTCAGCAGTTGCTGCCCATCCCCCATCATCCACCCTCCCCCGACCCCAGGGATCCGGACATATATCCCTGGAGGAGTTTATACATAGACTACAGCAGCCAAGGTAGGCAGTAAGGTTATTCTCCAAATATTAAGATCATATAATACAGACTTTTTATTTCCTTAAAAATCATCTGTGAAGAAATATAATATTAAGGATGAGTTTTCTGAACTGGTCTGGGGTGTCTGGAACTAGCTCCCTAATCTGATTAAAGATGTTAATGGCTATTTCCAGTACTAAAGAGGGCACTGACAGTTCATGGCATGAACATGCAAAAGAGACAGGCAAAAGGTCTTCACTGATTTCTCCTAATGATCTACTTATTTATAACAAGCCAAATTCTGGATTAGTATATATATGCTTTGTGAATATTTTTGGAAAACCAATATAATGACATTGGTGGTTGCTCCTACCAATAGACAAAGTGGTGAAAAAAGAGGAGGAAATAAAGGATGAGTTTAGGGATTCAAATTCCCATCTTTAGGGCTTTATAAATGACCTGAAGTTATCTATGTGTGTCCTGAAGGATACCGTACATTTTGTAACAGCTGACCAAAGATTTCTGAAAATCAAACATGGAATCCTGTCCTATGACTGGCTTACTTAAAATGCTCAACTCTGAGCTTCCTAGGAAGTTTCTATTGTTAAAGTGAAAGCACTGATTGGAAAAGAATGGGATCCAGTACACTGGGATGGGACCATGTGAGAAGACCCTGACGAAATGGCCTCCCTGAAGGAGTTGCCCTATAAGAAAATGTGCTGAATCTTCTTAGGACCAAACTTGACCACCCCTCTTCACTTCTAAACCTATAACTAGAGTGAAGTGTACTATACTCTAAAAGAACTACTTGGCTTTGTTTGTTTGCTTGATGTTTTCCTTTCTTTCTTTGTATTTTAATTCCAATGTAGTTAACATAAAGTGTTTTATTAGTTTCAGGTGTACAATATAGTGATTTCAACCATTCTATAATATTACTCAGTGCTCATCATAATAAGTTTACTTTTAATTCCCTTCACATATTCCATCCATTTCCCTTACCCACTTCTCTCTGGTAACCATCAGTTTATTCTCTGTAGTTAAGAGTCTGTTTTTTGGTTTCTATCTTTTTCCGCTTTGTTCATTTGTTTCTTAAACTCTACATATGAGTGAAATCATATTGTATTTGTCTTTCTCTGACTGACTTCACTTAGCATTATACTCTCTAGATCTAACCATGTTGCCACAAGTGGCAAAATTTCATTCTTTTTTATGACTAATACTCCACCGTGTGTGTGTGTGTGTGTGTGTGTGTGTGTGCATATGTGTGTAAGTATGTGTGTGATTATGTAACACTTTCTTTATCCATGCATCCATTGATGGACATTTAGGCCACTTCCATAATTTGGCTACTGTACATAGCACTGCAATAAACTTGAGTTTTCTAATTTATAGAATCAGAAATCTGGGGTACATGTAGGAATGGATACTAAGGGGGAGATGATTGTGAAAGAAACAGAAAGTTGGATAAAGCTGAACCTACTGAGATGGGTTCACTGGTGCAAATCAGAGAGTTAAAAAGAGTAAGGCCTGGTTGTTTGGTCACCTGCAACACGGACTGAAAGGTGGTCCATGGTTAGTGAATTAAAAATGCCTCACCAGTCTTTGTTTAATGCACAGGAAGGATTCAAAGGCTTAGAAGGGATTGGATTAAAGTGGATTTTTTCATTTAATACCTACTGAGAGGGTCCAGAAGACATACCTTTCACTGTCACTGGGAGAAATAAATTTGTGAGGGGAGCCCTATGATCACTGAAAATGTCCATGATCATATTTCTCTATAGGCCACTTCTTAAGGTGGGAACTGTAGTCCCTAAACTAGGAACCTAAACGCAACAGAAGTAACTGGATTCTGGGGAGCAGGGGTCAAGTGGTGGCATTCAATCATCAAAGGCAAGGTGGACGTGGTTACTGTGATGGCCAGAAGAGCCACAATGGCAATCAGACTGTCTCTCAGAGGCCTACGGCACTGGTCAGTTTATCATAACATTCCTACAAGTGATACAGATAGGAAACCTATCTATTTTTAATTAATTTATGTAAGCAGAAATATTCTAGGTTAAATGTAAAAAAGGTTAACCTAAATTACACAAAAATTGTCAAAGACCCTCAATCAATTTCCAGACTTGAGAAAGGATCTCAGTGCACTACCAAAGATGTATACTGTTAATCTTTCACCTAGCCGTCCCCAAAGGGACCTATAGTCCTTTACCAGGGCAACTGTGCATTTGGGTAAAAGGAATTAAGCAGAACTTTTCAGGTCTATTGATCACCATCTCTGTATGGACAAGGATTCTGGGAGACTCAAAATGGCACTGCCTCTACCTAGGAAAATAGTAAACAAAATGCAAATGCTTCAGTCCTGGGGGGATTTGAGAGGCTAATGCTACCAAGGAACTAAAAAGTATGCAGGAATGATGATCTCTACCACATCTTCACTTAACTAGCCTTTTAGCCTGTGCAGAGAATAGATGGACCTTGGAAAATGACAGTGGATTCCTATAAACTTACCTGGTAGCGATTCCAATTAAAGCTGCTCAGTCAGATGTGGCTTCATAACACCTCTCTAGTACCAGATATGTAATCATTGATCTGGCCTCTGTTTTTCCCTTAATATATGTTTGTTTGTTTGTTTTTTAAGATTTTATTTATTTTATTTGACAGACAGAGATTACAAGTAGGCAGAGAGGCAGGCCGAGAGAGAGAGAAAGAGATAGAGAGAGAGAGGAGGCTCCCGGCTGAGCAGAGAGCCAGATGCGGGGGCTCGATCCCAGGAGCCTGGGATCATGACCTGAGCTGAAGGCAGAGGCTTTAACCCACTGAGCCACCCAGGACCAATCCCAGAACCCTGGGATCATGACCTGAGCTGAAGGCAGAGGTTTTAACTCACTGAGCCACCCAGGTGCCCCTCCTTAATACATGTTAAAAGAGAACAACAGAAGCAGTTTGTGTTAACAGGAAAAACCAGCAGTATACCTTTGCTGTTCTACCTCAGGGGCATATCAAATCTCCAGCCCTAGGTCATAATTCAGTTTTCAGGGATCGTGATCATCTTTCTTTTCCACAACACATTACACTGGTCAATTATTTTGATAACATCACACTTTGATAATATCATGCTTATAGGACGTAGACAGCAAGAAATAGCAAATACTCTAGACTTACTGGTAAGATATTTGCATGGAAGAAGGTGGAAAATAAATCTGACAAAAATTTATAAGGTTTACACCTCAGTGAAATTTCTAAGAGTTCAGCATGTCAAGTGTGCAGTGTACCAAAATACCTCTTCTAGGTTATAGGTTACGTTGTTGCATCTGTCTCCTCCAAAAATTAAAATGGAGGCATAATGCCAGTGCACTAGATTTTGGAGGCAACATATCCTTTACTTCATTGTGTCACTCCAGTCCATCTGCCAAATAAACTGGGAAGCTGCTTCTTTGGTATGATGCCCCGAACAGAATACTCTGCAACAAGTCTAGCTGCTCTGCCACTTCAGTCATATAATCCAACAGTGATTACAGTGGCAGTCACAAAGATATTACTCAAAGTAATAAATGAGTTAAATAAAGTTTTAGAATATAAGACTATAAAGTCCACTGTATTTTTATATATAAGACAAGCACACCAATTAAAAATGCAAAAAATACACTTTAGAAAAAAATGAAAATTAAAACCATAAAGAACAACCATGTCACACTCACTGGATGGTTTATAATAAAAATGACAATCTTAAATTTTGGCAAGGAAACCTCATACCTTGTGAGAGGGATCATAAGATGTAACATCTAGTTTCAAAAACAATTTAGTTTCCTCACATCAGTCAAAAAGTACAGACCTTTGAATATTTTGGAATTTACTTAGTTTATATTCTAAGGAAACCCTCATATAAAAATAAATTACCTCAAAAGTTCCTCAGATTGACCACAGTAATTCAAATTATATTTGGAGAAATTATGCTATATAGAGAGATAATTCAATGAATGACAGGTAGTTTAAACAGCTTGGCATGGAGGGCATGGAGTTCTGTTTGAACTGAGAAAAACACTTAAGTCCGGCAAAGGTCACTCTAAACACTTCTTATGCAATTTGTTTCTTGGGCATCCAATCCCAACCTCATAGTCAAGGACTCTTAGCATATAGAAGGTTCGGAGAGGAGTTTCTCACAACAAGAGTCTTAGAGACAAAGCAAGACAACCTGTGAAAAATTATCATAAGTTTTTGTAAGTAATCTGAGGCAGCATCTACCCAGAAGTTGCTGTTTTGAAGAGCTACCTTCTGAAGTCCTCGGACCCAAGAGCCTGCTGAAGGAACATATTTATTAAGGCCTGCATTAGCCTTTTCCCTGCGAATGTCTTATAGACCTAACACTACAAAACTGAGGGAGACTGACAAATGGTATTGTTGACAGCAACAAGATCATTCTCCACCAAGGATGAAAGTTTTTCAAGTGAGCTCAGATGACTAAAGGATTCTCACTTCTTTAGGTACAATAAATAAAGTCTCAAATTTCATCTCATTTCAATGAAAACAGAATTCTAAACAGATTGAGAAACTTAGCCATTTTTGTAGTTGAACATACTCCTGAGTGAGTCCCACGCTGCCACTGGAGAACACTGCTTTTGAGTGTGTTCATTTGAGGGTTGCCAAACCAAGGGACCCTCAAATGAATCTTGGTGTAACCTCCAAATTATTGAACTTCTCAAAGCATGCCCAAAAACCTGTTATCAAGGCTAAATGTATTAGAATTATAGAAGTAAGGAAGAATGCCACTGGAATGACTTCTTTTTTTTTTTTTTTTTTTTTTTTAGATTTTATTTATTTGACAGACAGAGATCACAAGTAGGCAGAGAGACAGGCAGAGGGAGAGGAAGGGAAGCAGGCTCCCTGCCGAGCAGTCAGCCCAATGCGGGGCTCGATCCCAGAACACCTAGGATCATGACCTGAGCTAAAGCCAGAGGCCTCAACCCACTGAGCCACCCAGGCGCCCTTGGAATGACTTCTAATATGTCAATCTGGCCTAAGCTGAATTGCAGTCCCCAGAATTGCCTTTCTCCTATGCTTCTGATTGAGGTGGCTACACGTGATATTCTCTTAAAAAAGGTGGAGGACAGAAGGAAAGCAGTACTTTTGTAACAGGACACAATGTCTCTCATTCAATTAAATATTACCAGGTACAGCTGTGAAGTGATTTGGTAGATGGGAATGAAGTCTCTAATCAGTTGGTTTTAAGTGAATCAAAAAGGTCTGACTTTATCAATTAGAAGATCTCAAAAATGAGAACAGAGACCCCTTCTAAGGGACCCTATGGACCTATGGACAACAAGCTTCAGCCTGTGTGTTTGAGACTCGACTCTGCTCATGATCTTCCCTTTCCTTCCTGACTCACCTCATGGATTTTAGGTTTGCTTAGCCAATACCCACAATTACATAGCCAGCTCCATAAAATAAATATGTACCCCCGCCACACACAAACACACACACACACACACACACACACACACATACACACACACCCCTACCAGGAGTTTCTTTCTGCCCACCAATTCTGGAAAGAATGCATTGCTTATAATACATGTAATAAATACATATTCCTTACAACTATGCATATTTATTATATATATACATATATATGTATATTTGTGTGTATAAGCATGTATAAGTACGTACATACACACATACTCATGTGTATGTATCTTATAATGTGTTTCTCCAGCTGAACACTGACCAATACAGCCATCTAACCAGTCTTTGCTATATTTCAGAAAGCAGAAGTTAGAACAAATAATATATAGTATTACTCTGATGTCTGTCTGAGCTTAAGTGGTTTAGTGTTTTAAGCGGAGAAATTAATCTGATCTAGTAAATATTTAAAATATCAATTTCAGATTGGTAGACAGAGCAAAGGAATATTCTTAAGTCAAGTCATGATAAGCAAGCAGTTGTTTAAATGAGTTTTTGCTTTGTAATAAACACTATGTAATTTATACAATTTCATCAGTTAATATTAGATAATTATTCAAATAATGTAAAAACCGTACATATTTTTGTTTTATTTTCCACATGTATCCCTTTGTGCAATATGATTCTACTACTAACATAAAAGTTATGAGATATCTTTGGATATTTCATTTCAAATTCTGAAAAAAATAATCATGCAACTCAGGTACTCTAAACACATTACTTATGCTGGAAAAATCATCAGCATTCTTAGAAAAAATTATGTGATTCCTTGCTGCCGGGTAGGAGATGGCAATTTAAGAATTTTCTCTCTGTGACTGGTCTATCCATTATATGTATTGTTTATGCATTGCTCCACGCCACCCAGGCAGATCTGTAATTGATTGCGATTGATCCATCATTGAGCAGCTCAGGCTGCCACTGATGGTTCTGCTTTCAATACTCTCTTCTGATGTCCATTTTATATATTTTGTGGGTAAATAAATTTACAGCTCATATTTACTAATTTTCTTAGTTTATCTAAGTATTTATTTTTTGAAGTAGCCACTCATATGTTTAATGATGCTCAGATTTGCTGAGGTTCTAAAAAGCGAATGCCTTCCAGAATTAGTGGGGGGAAAGAGATTCCTGGTGGGATATGTGTGTGTGTGTGTGTGTACTGGGGGTGGGGGTTGTTATATGCCACTTTTTCTCCCTCAAAGGGTTTGAGTTCTTTCATTTTGGTGTAATGAAAAGAATTTTTCATTTGGAATCAGAAGTTCTGAATTTGAGGTCTTATAAGTATCAATTTATCAGTATAAAAAATCAATAGTATTTTAGGAGTATTTCAATCTTAATTTCCTTCTTTATAAAGTATGAATAAGAATTATTTTATCTACCAATCAGGACTATACTGATTATATACATATAAGATACCATATATGAAGATAACTGTTCTTAAAATACTATGAAAATATAGTCATATTTCATATTGCAATATTCTTTTTTAAAAATATTTTATTTATTTATTTGCCAGAGAAAGAATGAGAAAGAGAGAGAGTGTGTACAAGCAGGGGGAGCATCAGAAGGGAGAAGCAGACTCCCTGCTAAGCAAGGAGCCTGAAATGAGACTGGATCCCAAGACCCTGCGATCATGACCTGAGCAAAGGCAAATGTGTAACTGACTGAGCCACCCAGGCATCCCTCATAGTGCAATATTCTCATATAGTATTTTGCTCTATAAACTGTTCTTATTCAATTTATAATTTTCAAATATTCTATTCTCAATAAAACTCATTGAAAAAAGTACAGTTATAATTCTGATATCACAGATAAAGGAAATGAGATTTTTCCAAGGTCATATATACTCTCTAAAATTTTTAAGGATGGACGACTATTGTTCACTCAAAACACAGGTTCCTTGGTTAGGTAATATATACTTAATCGTTTATTACATCATAAAACGGTGTGTAAAATGTATACTGCACTTTTGCTTGCTGTCTTTACCAAGTAAACTTAGAGGTAAAATAAACTAGAAAACATGCTATTAGCCATATACTCAGAATCCCTGCTTATAATTCTTAAAGTTATTTCTAACAGATGATCAGAAATTTCCAAAAAAGTCTAGAGATATTAATAGTCCTCAATACCAGCAGCAATTGCTACCTTGACAGAAATAATGTGAAATGCAGAATTTTTAGTTTGGAGTCTCTTAGATAATCTAGAGGTCAGAGGGTTTGTGTAAAAACAAAACAAAACAAAACAAAATCACTTCTACAAATGTCAAGAACATATACAATTCAACTAGTGTTGTAAACCCCAAATCACTCTCTCCATTCTTGATTCATTATAAAGCAAAATAAATCAGACACTGTTTTAAAGCATGGAATCTGTGGGAAAGGCTTAGAAGATCATTTTTAATTACATGTCTTAAAATGAAATGATGTGAGGAAGTACAGAAACCTCATTCATCAATTTTAATACTATGAGTGACATACTCAGTCTTGATAATGATGCAAATTAAACATTACTGGGGGATATGTTTGTCTATTAAGGCTCAAAAATTAAAGATCAAAGATACAACTGGATAGTAGAATGACTCAAAATCTCATATATCTTGTTAGTTAACATTCAGAAATATAAGATTACCAAACTACTAAGTAATAGTATATATAATGTGATGCAAAGAGCTCCGGAGCTTCATCAAAAAAATGATAAAAAAATAACTGGACTTTTTCAAACTTTACGAATTAGTGATTATTATTTCCAGCAGAAATCTGAATCCTTAGTCAACATAACACATTTGAGAATCTGAAACAGAATCATATTTAGGTTGCTAAAAGTTTCTAATCTTATCTCTAGCCTCTAGAAATACATGTTTGAGAGTAAGAATGGCAAAACATACAATCCAGATGAGCCATTGGGATAACACATCTGTTGGAGGAGACTGCTTGTCAATATTTTCCACATAATCACAAATAGATCAATGTGTTATCACAATTAGTTATTCAGTGCTCCATGGAAATACTATTTTCTCTAAATGGAACAAATTCTTTTCTATTCCATTTTTTATATATGTAACAGCAAAGTTATGTGTTTTGAAAAGACTGCTTTCATGAAGACAAATAAGCTCTTTTAAGCTTTTGAGAGCTTGTATAAATGTCTGCCTGCAGCTGTAGAGATACAGTACAATTCATGTCTTTCTGAGCATATTTCAAAAGTAGAATTCTAAAGCATAAACGAAGTACCTTATAAAGAATCAGTGTGTGAAATTACTAGAGGAAATCCATCTCATTTTTAAACTTCATTAAATACTTTGTGATAATGACTGAATCAGCCTCCAGAAGGACTCTAAAAGCAAGTGTCCTCATACTCTGCCTTCAGTCATAACCTAGTGAAAGTTAGCACCAAAATTTTCAAAGCCTCAGATTTCCTACTTATCAAATTGGTGATATGGGATCTATAAAATACAATTCTCAAAGTTTAAAAACATGGCCCTCACACATATATAAAACAATGTTCTATTCAAAATATTAATCAATTAGGGAGCCAGTATAATAGTAAAGTTGGTTCAAAAAATAATTTGAGAACTGGAAATGCTTATAATCACTCAAAGGAATGCTAAATTCAATATGTTAATAGATATAAAACTGGTTAATATCCTACAGAGCATTAAAAATATAACACTGAAATTATCTTTTCTACTAGACAGAAATCCACAAGTTAACACATAACACCATAATATCTGGGTACCAAAGACATAAGAAGTAACAAAGACCAACACAAGTACATTTTCCTCCATGATTAATAATGGTATAGTAAGCCTATGGAGTAATGGTCCATTATGACAATGGAAGGAAATCAGCATCTTTTTGCTTTATTCACAAATATTAGACACACAAGCACATAACTAATTTCCCCCCTAATTGTTCACATAGTGGGTACTGTGTGGTGATTATAGAAAACAATTTTCATGAACATATACAGAGCGTCCCCATGAGAAAATCCAAATAAAATTGTATGACTATTTTAAGAAGACACGAAAGTCACTATAGGTTATATAAATATAAAAATGACCTTATTTATACTGACTGTATACCTGACTGTAATTACGATAAACACTGAAAAAGTTTAAATTAATATGACAGAAAAAAATTGCCGAGTATTTATTTCAAAAAATGTAAACAGGTTAAATTAAAATATTAACATTTCACTATCATTAAAATATTAATAACACTATGTATGTTTAGTTTCTTCACATTGATGATAAAGCTTAGGATGAAACTTTTTCACTCTGGCCAGCCCCTGTGTGCTGCAGTAGTGCTTGAAGACCAGGTACAGTAACATAAAATGTTACTCTTGATCTATCGATTCCCATAAAATCAGTTTGGCACCCGTACATTTTAGAGTACCAGATTACTTTAGAATAACTACCAAATTAATGGGGCACCTGGGCAGCTCAAGTCACAATCCTAGGGTCCTGGAATTGTCCTTGGGCTCCCTTGTCCAGTCCTTGTCCTTGGGCTCCCTGTTTAGCAGGGAGCCTGCTTTTCTGTCTCCTTCCCCTTTGTGCTCTCTCTCTGCCTTTTTTTTTTTTTTAAGATTTTTTAAATTAATTAATTAATTAATTTATGAGAGAGAGAGAGAGAGAAAACAAGAGTATAAGTGGGGGGTTGGGCAGGAGGCTGTGAGACCTTGCTGAGCAGGGATCCGATCTGGGATTGAGATCATGACCTGAGCCAAAGGCAGATGCTTAACCAACTGACCCACCCAGGTATCCCTCTTTGTCTCTTTCTCTCAAATAGTGTTTAAAAAAAAAAAGAATAATTTCCAAATTATATATTAGATTGATTATATTTCTATCAATACATAAATGTACCAAACACAAATGCTTGCTAACAATTTTGACTGCAACACAATTTCCAACATAATTAATTATGCTTAATTAATATTATTTTAATGAAAGAGATATGATCAGTTAATATTTTTACATGTTCCTTAATTTAATAGGCTGAATATTTTTCAATTTCAGTTAATTGACCAATTTTGGGATATTTTTCAATTTTCTTAAAAATTCAAAAATGAACATCACAAGGTAAGTTTAAGTTTGGAAAACAATAAAACATTTTTTTGTACACTAAGATTTGAGCATCATTATAAAAAAAGTGGGATAAATAGATCATTATTTGTAGATAATTCTGTTTATTTGACCTGCGACGCCTATAATCTATCAATACCTAATGTAGCTATCAGTTTATCTCATAATGCTTCACAGATTTATAGAACTATCAAATACATGATATGAAATTCCCTTTCATATATGATGGTATTTTATCTTGCTAGTACATTTAAATCAACATAGTCAATAAGATTATAATAACATTGCTTGGTGTCAAATAGTGACTACACTTACTGAGCACTGAGCAATATATAGAATTGCTGAATCATTATGCTGTACACTTGAAAGAAATACAGCACTCTATGCTAATTACACTTTGATTAAAAAATTAAAAATTTATTTTAGGGAAGAATTGGGTAAAATTAAGATTTCTTTTCTCTTTGCCATACTAAAACTGTATATAGCCTGTATTATATTGCATTACTCAGCAGATGGATCTAGTTCAATAAATACAATTAAAAAGATAATTTTAGTTACATACTTACCTCTTACATATAAAAACTTAGAAGTGGTTACAGTCACTTTTACACAAAATACCAAAAGTCTGTTTTACTACCTTTTTCCCTCATACAACAGTATAATATTTGAGGTAAAAAAGAATGCCACTATTTCACTTAATTTGTCCTACACCAGCAAAAAAAATGAAATAAATGCTTGAAAATACACAAATCAAAAAAAAAAAAAAACCTTCCATAGAATTACATACAATTGTTAAACAAAAACATTATTAAGTGATTATAAGTTTTGACATCTGCATATGTTCAACATTATTCTATAAGTTACTAACATTAAGATCATTTTATAACTACCAGGTCATGATCCACTCTTCTAGAAAATTTACACTTTGTTTAAAAGAAACACTATTTCCTGACTTTTTTTAACACTGAGGGACATAAAAACCAAATGAGCTATATAAATTATTTAGTCTACTTTTTTTCTTTGCCAAAATGATACTTTACCTCATCCATATTTTTCAAATTATTTTCCAATGTGAACTCATTTTTTGTCACATGTTATTTGTGAATTTTTTCTTCAAATGGTTATTTAACACATGTAACAAACTGATTCTGTGCTTTTTAAAATTGACTTCGACTCCTTGTTCCATTTTGCTTAATATTTCTGCTTGAACATATATATTTTCAAAGTAGGCTGTCACAGATGGTACACTTTTTATGAACACTGTATTATTCTAAAGTTATCTTTGCATGTCTCATTAAATTTCTTGTTATTATTGCAGTAGTAGCCAATATATATGTAGGCACATAAAAATTAGGCATTATGAGCCAGAAGGATATGCTGCTTTTAAAAATGAACTCTGAACACAATTCGCTTTTCTTCTTTTAGCTTCATATAAACCTTTTTAATGGTTAAGTAACCTTTACTCCTGAATTTCAATGATACATGAATGGAAAAAAATATGTTTTCACAAAGAGTAGGCTTAATTTTATACATTTAAGCTCAGCTTTCTATTTCACAATACTACCAGAACCAGAATAAACACTGCATTTTAAAACTTTATGGAACTAATTTATAGTGTAGGGCTGGCACAAACTTGATCTCATGGAAGCAAAATTTTATGTTTCCATTTCAGCAATACTGCCTAACACAATAATATCAGGCCAGCAAATCTTAAATATAAGTTAAGCTAACATGATCCATTGCCTTATAAAGCTAGAGCACCCTGTGGAGTCATGCTGAATATGCCAAGTGATTTTTCAAAATTTAATCATCCTAAATGTCAGATAAAGGTGCTTTTGCTGTCATTCTTTAAAACTGGGGCAAAAATCCCAAGTGTGCCTGCAAGTTATAAAGAAACCCTCTTCTTAATACTTACATTAAATAAACAACGTCCTTTCTAATCACCATTCATTTTTCTAGTCACAGTAAATAAAAACATATTATAATGCTATAAAGCAAATTCAAGACAAATACTTATTTTTTAAAAGTAAAAATACAGGCATCTCCCTAGCAAGACACAAATTTCTTATAACCACCAAGTAAATTTGAATTTATTCTTTGGTCACTCCTGGCTCTACTAGCGGAAGTTCGGCAGCTTTATAAATAACTTATGAACATAGACTCAAATGTCCCCACAAAAATATCTCTGCAAGTGGAATAAAGCAACAAATAAAAAGGACAATACATCACAAGAGAATGGAATTTATTCCAACAATTCAAGGTGGGTACAACAATCTATATATCAATCACTGTGATTCACCATATTAAAAGAGCTAACAAGTAAAAGCTCAAGATCCTAGCAATAAATGGAGAGAAAAGCATTTGAAAAAAAATCAATTTATGATAAACTCTCTGGAATAAAAGGAGTCCCTCCATCTGACAAAAGTATCTATCATAACCTACTTTTAACACCATACTTAAAAATGAAGGCCTATATGGTTTAACCCAAAGATCACGAACAAGGCAAGAACACTCTCTTGACTCATATTCAGTGATGCTCTAGATACGGTAACCAATGTAATGATCAAGTCAAATAAATTAAAAGTGTACAAAAGTAGAAATAAAATGTTTTCTATTCACAGATGAAATGACTTTCTATGTGGAAAATCTGAAAAACTCAGAAAATTGTAACAAATACATGGGTTCATCAAGTCTTAGGACACAAAGTGAACATTAAAATACCAATTTTCTTTCTACCTACTTGCAATGAACTAGAATTAAGGAAATAAATATCACTTACCATATCACTAAATAAAATTAAAATAGTAGGTAAAAACCTAAGAAAATATGTTCAAACTATAAACTATAAAACAGGAATGAAAGCAATTAATAAAATAAATGAAGATATATACCATGTTCTTGGACTGGAAGACAACATTATTAAGAAATAAATTATTACCAATTTGATCTGTAGATTCAAGTGCAATCCTAATTACTGCAGCAGGATTTTTTTTTTTTTTTTTTTAATTTATTGGGATGCCTGGGTGGCTCAGTGGGTTAAGCCTCTGCCTTCAGCTCAGGTCATGATCCCAGATCCCAGGGTCCTGGGATCAAGTCTTGTACCAGCAGGGAGACTGCTTCTACCTGTGCCTTCTGCTCCTCTTGCTTGTGCCCTCTGTCTCTCTCTCTCTCTGACAAATAAATAAATAAAATCTTTAAAAAATATAAAAATAAATTTTATTTATTTATTTGAGAGAGAGCAGGAGCTGGGGGTGGAGGGGCAAGCGGAGAGGAAGATGGTGACTCCCTGCTGAGCAGGGAGCCTATGTGAGGTTCTATCCCAGGACCCAGAGATCACCACTGGAGAGGAGGGCAGATGCTTAACCTACTGAGCCACCCAGATGCCCCTCCAGCAGGACTTTTACAGATATTAGTAACTGACTCTAAAATTTATATGGAAATACAGAGAAACTTGAATGGACAAAAATGATTTTGAAAAATGATTTTGAAACTGTAGGATAAATGTGAAGGATTCACACATTTCAATTTAAATGGTTACTTGAAAGCAACAGTAATCAAGGCTGTGATATTGGGGAAGACTAGATCCACCGACTGATGGAAAAGAACAGACCAGGAACAGACCACAAAATTAAGTCAACCAATGCCTCTTTGTCTCCCTCTGTCCCACCCCTACCCTGTCCTCTGTATATATGTCATCTATTCCCCCACAAATTCTAGCAATACCTGAAATCCAGTTTGCAGGTGGCACATGGGGCTGTCGCACTTCATCTACAGTTCACCTTGTCATCCACCAGCTCCCGGGCACTGTTGATGCCACTGTTGATGCCACAGTTGATCATTAGGAGCTCCAGGGAGAGGCCCCAAGCAATGATGCACAGTTTGAAGGGGAGTCCCACGGACAGCAGGTTCTCAGGGCATAAGAGCCTGGGAAGTCTAGGCTCTGCCCACTTGTTCAGGCCTTGGGGTTATCTGAACACGACACTGAACACATACCGGACTCCATGCAGGGGTTGCAGGCCGACTGGGAGGGCATTTGATACCCAACTTGGAGACGAACAGCCGCATGTTGGCCCTGAGATGACGCAGGACGACGCCGTAGTCAGCCACAGTACCCCCCAACCCGGTCTGGCGGAACTTGGGCAAGTTCCAGGCGTCCAGGTCTCCTTCTGTACACAAAGTCCAAGGAAAAGGACTTCGCAATTGTGAAGGGCTTTTTTTTGGATCAGGCGGTGGAGGACGCAGCATGCTTCCCGTTGTACAGGGCCTCGGGAGCACGCCCTCTGTGGGGTGGAAGCAGGTACTTTTTTTTTTTTTTTTTAAGATTTTATTTATTCATTTAATTGAAAGGGAGAGAGAAAGACAGCAAAGCGAGAGAGCGAACACAAGCAGGGGAAATGGGAGAGGGAGAAGCAGGCTTCCCGCTGACCAGGGAGCCCAAGGCGGGGCTCCATCCCAGGGCGCTGGGATCACGACCTGAGCCAAAGCTAGACGCTTACAGACTTAGCCACTCAAGCGCCCCTGAAAGCAGGTAGTTGACCCTCTGGAAAAAAAAAAGAGAGAGAGAGAGAGGGGGAAGGACAGAGAGACACAGAAGAAAGAACAATGAACTTAACTATGGTTATCACCATAATCATTATTTTTAAAAATCGTTTCTTCTAAACGAAGAAGGTTTAAACTGAAGGTTTTTTTGGGGATGGGGCGCACTTTATGTTTAAGTTAACTCCCACGTTAATTGGATAAATATTATTAGACAAGCAGTTAGCATTTGAGAATTCTGTTATGAAAAACAGCAAATTATTCGGTAAGCCGTCTGCAGATAATTTAAATAATTGTTTCTTGTAAATATCACCCACACTTTACATATAGAGTGTTAAATGTGAATTTTACTGATAAAAGTTTTACATTATAGAATTTGTATTTTTTAAAACTTACTGGAGTATTTATAATCATAGATATTAAAAGAAAATCCAAACCAGTATATTTAAAAAAAAATAAGTGACCGATTCAAAAAGCTTAATTACTTAATTCAATATTCATATATTAAATCACCAAAATGGTTGCATAATTTGTATGCCAGTAAGGCATATCAGTTTAATATGCTTACATATCAGCTATATTACATGAACTAATGATGCAGAATATTAAAATTTGGAGATGTAATTATCTCTATTTTTCCAGAGGTAATATATAATTAATTTTATTGAAGTATAATTTACATATAATAAAAATCCGTTTTAAGTATATACTTTGATGAGTTTTGACAGATGTATATGCCCAGGTAATAATCAGTACAATCAAAATAAAGGTAATTCCTTTGATGAAGGACAATATATTTTAACCTTTGTTTTAATTGTTGGAACCAGTTTCCATTGTGGATTTGACAACATGAGGAGGAGATTTTTCTACTTTTCCACCTAGATTTCACTTATTTTTTTAAGATTTTATTTATTTATTTGACAGACAGAGATCACAAGCAGGCAGAGAGGCAGGCAGAGAGAGGGGGAAGCAGGCTGCCCGCTGAGCAGAGAGCCTGACGTTGGGCTCAATCCTAGGACCCTGGGACCATGCCGAAGACAGCAGCCTCAACCGACTGAACCACTCAGGTGCCCCCTAGATTTCATTTTTATAATATTGCAAAACACTAATGGATTTGTAATAAAGTGATATGATTCTATTTCCTTCAATGTACTTATGAGCCTGATGGCCCGAGACTGCAGTTCCTTGAATCACTTATTCCTATTATGTGAAGATAATAATACTTACTCTATAAGAGTTTTCATGAAAATCAAATGAAATAATATATTGAAAATATTTTAGAAATAGTAAAGAGTAGACAAATATGTACTGTTTAATGTAATTATTAATTCACCAGGAGATTTATACTGAACTCCTGATATAATTTCCTGACAAGGTTTTGCCCTCTGGTTTTCTGTTCCCTTCTAAAAGTATAGGAGTCTGTCCAGGGTCACTGAGACTGAGAGGAAGCATGTGAATTCCTAAAGGACAGAAATAAACATCACCTAGGGGAACCTTTTTTAAAGCACAAAAGTGGCAGATGAGCCCTCATTCCTGCCCTCTGCATAAAAGTTCAGAGAAACTTACCAAGGACAGAAATTCTACAGCCTAATATCCAGTCTGTGAATTCTGTAAGGTGAGCAGAAATTTCGAATGATATATACATGACGTTTCCTATTTGAAAATGTTTTTGAGATAATGATCATGCTGATTGGTGAAAATTCTGGTAATTTCTAAGTAGAACTCAGGAAATTAAATTAAATCAGAGAAAACTTCGGGTCATTTAAAAGTTTACATTTAAGTTTAAACTATTAGGAAACAAAAATAGAGCACTAGAAGTAGTTACCAATACAATCCACCAGCAAAGGGAAAGGAATATAGTGACAGGTCATTAAGTCTGCCCCCCATTATGCCCAGGTGTTAGAGGATGCAGAACATTCTCACTCACCCACAGTGTTATAATGCCATTTTCTAAAATGGTGCCATTTTAGGGAGCTGGAACTGCTCAAAATGATATGGCGTGGATCCAACCCTCCCTTCATAATTGCTAGAGTTTTCTACAACTGGCATTCCAAATATTTTGATGCTGCTGAAGAGAAGGGTGATTACATTGGGCAGTAACATGCCTTTTCTACACAGTTGTAAGTTGGCAAAAGTAAGTTTAATGTTTGAAACAGGCTTTCATTGTGTCAGAACTTGTGAAAGCACAGGAAAAAGTTAAGGCATGAAAACATTTCTTTCCAATGTGTAAAGTGTATTACTTATTAAGGACTGTGTTTTTCATGTTAACACTCTAAGATGACTTAAATTCCAGTTAAATATTTGTTTATTATGAAGGAGGGTGCACTTGTTTAAAGCCAAATTTTACCAAAGCTTGAACTTATGATGTCATTTTGTAGTATTTAAAATCTAGGGGAGTTCTGCTTCTATGTAAAGAGACCATTGCAACCTGCTAATAAAAACTGATTTTATCTGGTCATGTATTGAGCATTTACTGTAAGGTAAGTACTTTGCTAAGCATATCCTTAAAATTTTAAACTTTACTGAGATATTTTTCATACAGTAGAATTCACTTACTCAAGTTTATACTTTGATGGGTTTTGACAAACAAATAAGGTTTTGTAACACTGTCACAATCAAGCTACAGAACATTTCCTGCACTTTCCAAAGTTCCTCCATGGTCCCTTTACAATTAAGACCCACACCCAAACCCAACATCTAACAACAACTGATTTGCTTTGTGCCACAATAATTTTGCTTTTTTTAATGAATTTTACATAAACAGGACAAAATGGTATGTAGTCATTTGTGTCTGCCTTTAATCATGTAACATAATGCTCTTAAGATTCATCTATGTAATGGTTTGTGTCAGCAGTTCACTATTTTTATCAGGTTGTAGTTCATTGTAGTTCATTGTAGTTCAACATTCACCATTTGATGGACGTTTAGATTGTTTCCAGCTTTGAGCTACTATGGAATAGTGTATAAACATTTGCATACAAATCACTGCATGGACCTATGTTTTCTTTTCCCTTGGGTAAATATCTAGGAGTGGATTGTGGACATAGGAAATGTATGCTTAATTATGTAAGAAACCAACACACTGTTTTCTGAAGTGGCTACTCCATTTTGCATTTCCATCCCCATGCATGGCATCCTTGTTAAAATTGGTTTTCTGTCTTTTTTATTTAGCTCTTCAGTACTTATTTTAGCTATTCTAGTGGGAGGTGGTCTCTCATTGATTTTAGTTTGCATTTTCCAACAACTAATATATAATGAGCCACTTTTAAAGGGCTCATTAGCCATTGAATCTTGTTTTTTGATTAAAATATATTTTGGACCTCTTACACATATTATAAATTGGTTTATTATTGTTGAGATGTAAGAATTCTTTATTATCTACATACAAATTTTTATAAGCAAATATATATAATACTATATAAATATAAATAAATACCAATTAGTCTTCTTCATGTATCTTCATTTTCACTTTTTTAACAATGATAAGAGCACATTTTTAAATTTTAATGTTCAGTCTATACATTTGTTCTATATATGGTTCATATTTTTGTTTGAAGAATCATATTTTGCTTGTTTGAAGAATTTTGTTTGAAGAATCCTCCCCCTAACCAAAGCCACAATTTCCTTCTGAGCTCTTCTTTTAGAATCTTTATAGATTTCGTTTATACATTTAGGTCTATAATCAATTTCAATTTTTTTTTTTTAAATATAGGGTACAAGGTAAGTATCTTAGCTCAGACTTCTATAACAAATAGCCATAAACTGGGTGTCTTAGCACATATTTATTTCTCAGAGTTCTAGAGGCTGGGAAGTCCATCATCAGGGTACTGATCTATTCAGTTCTTGGTAAGGCTCTCTCCCTAGCTTACAGAGAGCTGCCTTCTCCCTGTATCCTTACTGGGCAGAGAAAAAGAAAAAATTGGCCTCATCCTCTTATATAGATGCTAATCTAATCACAAGAGCTCCTCTTTCATGAGCATCTAATAACCTCCAAAAAGACCCATCTGCTAATACCCATCATATCGGAGATTGACAAATTTTCTAGGATTATTCTATCTCCCTTTAGAATTTACTTTAGAACAGCTATCAAAAAACAATTGAGGGTCTATTTCTGGACTCTATTTCACTGTTGAATGTTTTATAATATATTTTATTGTATGTATGCTTTATAATTTAATAATGATACATAATTATTTTATTATGTATAATATCTTCACTAATGGAATACAGTTGATCTTAGCCAAAGGCCAAGAAACGATTCCACCAATGGAATAAAATATACCTGGGTAAAACTGTTATAGTGTTTTAATATTATGTATACTTAATATTCTATATAATATGTATTTTATATTATGCTATAATACATTATTTAAATATTCTATATAATTACATATATAACAGTAAAGCACTAATGCAGCTTTATTGAGGTATATTTTTCATAAAATAAAATTCATTCACTAATGTTTATGCGTTGATGGTTTTAATGATACACTCTTTTGCATACTATAACTTTATACTAAGTCTTTAAAACAGAGTTCTTGGAGTGCTTAGGTGGCTCAGTCACTATGTATCTGTTTGTGTTCCCTCTCTCACATGTGTCTCTCTATCAAATAAATAAATAAAATCTTTAAATAACAAAAAATTAAAAATACATAAAAAATAAAAGAGTTCTTCTCCACCGTTGTTCTATTAAAATACTTATACTATTTTAGTTATTC
This sequence comes from Mustela nigripes, assembly GCF_022355385.1. NCBI lineage: Eukaryota > Metazoa > Chordata > Mammalia > Carnivora > Mustelidae > Mustela > Mustela nigripes. Next base: position 89,916,852 of record NC_081570.1, on the reverse strand, counting down.
CATGTTCATTTCTCCTCTCTCTATATTTTTGGATCACTTTATCAATTTCTACCAAAGGATTAAAAAAAACCCACATTTTTGGAACTTTTATTTGAATTCCTTTGAAACTGCAGGTAAATTTGGGGGAAATTGAGATCTTAAAAATATTGAGATATTGGAACGCCTGGGTGGCTCAGTGGGTTAAGCTGCTGCCTTCGGCTCAGGTCATGATCCCGGGGTCCTGGGATCCAGCCCTGTGTTGAGCTGTCTACTGAGTGGGGAGTCTGCTTTTCCATCTCCCTCTGCTCCTTCCCCTCTCTTGTACTTGCTCCCTCTCTCTCTCTCTCAAGTAAATTTTAAAAAGAAACTGGGTCTAATGGTAAATAAAAGTAGAGATAATAAACCACAGTGCCTATTCTTAAGAAAAACTTTAAATTTTTCATTATTATATATATAATATAAGAAAAACTTTAATTTTTCATTATTATATATAATGTAATATATATAATATTTGTATATCATAATTATATTATAATAGTATTATAATGTATTATTATATTATTCATAATATTAATAATATTAATTGTATATTTAAAGGTATATTATATATAATAATATTAATATTATTTAATTAATACTAATATTATTCATAATATTAATAATATATTAGTAGTAGTAGTAGTGGTATTGATAGTTTCCCTTTACCAGCTTTAGAAATGTTCTTTCATTTTTAATTTGGCAAGATTTTACCATGAATGGATATTGAATTTTTAAGTGCTTTTTGATATCCATTGATAAAATTTTTAGGTTTTTCTTTTTATTGTTTTAATAAATTAAATTATATAGATTGGTTTCCAAATGTAAGTCTTCCATTTCTGGGATAAATTGTACTTATACTTGGTGATTATCTTTTTTATATATGGATAGATTTAATTTCTTACTGTTTGGTTTAGAATTTTTGCATCTATGTCCACAATGAAAATCAGTATTTAGTATCCATTTTTTATAATAGCTCCACTAGGTTTTCTTATCATGGTAATGAACACATCCTAAAATTCATTGTGAAATATTCTCTCCTGTTCTATATTGATGTATTCCTTCCTCAAGTATTTGTTAGAATTGACCATTGAAGTGATCTGTTCATGATGTTTTCTGAGTGGGTAGGTTGTTACATATAAAGTCTGTTTCTTTATTTGATGTGGGCAGTTGTGATTATCTATTTCTTCTTGAGTAAACTTTCATATTGTGGTACTTTAAAGAACTTCTGTATTTCATTTAATCATTCAATTTTAGAATTTTTCATAATATTCCTTTATCATCTTTTTAATGCCTATTGGATCTGGAATGTTGTCTCTTCTTTCATACCTGATAATGATAATTTGTATTTCTTTCTCTTCTTTTTTAATAAATCAGTCTAGCTAGGTAGCTATCAATTTTATAAACTTTGTGAACCCAGATTGTGCTTTTTCTGTTTTGATTTTGTCTTAATTGTCACCACCTTTGCCATTGGTTTCCTTATTCCTGCTTCTTTGGATATAATTCTCCTTTTAAACTTCTTCAGGTATATGCATAGTTCTTTGAATTGTGACCTTATTTTTCTCTCTAATATAAATATTTAAAGATATAAATTTCCTTGTAAGTATTGCTTTAACTATATCCCTTTTTTTTTTTTTTTTTTAAAGTAGGCTCCACACCCAGCATGGAGCCAACACAGGGTTTGAACTCATGGCCCTGAAATCCAAACCGAGTTGCCACCCAGGCACCCCACATATTATTTTGATATATTGTCTTTTCTTCTTCATTCAAATCAATACATTTTCTAACCTCATTGGTTATTTTTACTATGACAATTTAATACATGGATTTCTTAAAAATATCTTGATTACTTTTTTTAAAGATTTTATTTATTTATTTGACAGAGAGAGATCACAAGTAGGCATAGAAGCAGGCAGAGAGAGAGAGGAGGAAGCAGGCTCCCTGCTGAGCAGAGAGCCGGATGCGGGACTCGATCCCAGGACCCTGAGATCATGACCTGAGCTGAAGGCAGCGTCTTAACCCACTGAGCCACCCAGGCTCCCTCTTGATTACTTTTTAAATAAAAAGTTTTCTGTTTTTGCAGTTTTCTGTATCCCTTTGTTATTGGTTTTTATTTTGATTCTGTATGGTCAAAGAACTTACACTGATTGATTTCAGTGCTTTTATTTTTTTTTAATTTTTTTTTAAGATTTTATTTATTTATTTGATAGACAGAGATCACAAGTAGGCAGAGAGGCAGGCAGAGAGAGAGAGAGGAGGAAGCAGATGCTCACTGAGCAGAGAGCCCAATGCAGGGCTCCATTCCAGGACCCTGAGATCATAACCTGTGCCGAAAGCAGAGGCTTAACCCTCTGAGCCACCCAGGCACCCCCGGTTTCAGTGCTTTTAATTCATCAGAGCTTGCTTTATGGCCAGCAAGACCAAATATGGTTTCCTTTATGAACTATTTCTTGTGCAGCTCAAAATAAATTATATCCTACTGCTTCATATATGATCAGGTTTAGTGATCGTGTTTTTGTGGTCTCATTGTAGTCTTACTGATTTTTTTGTTCACTTGTATTGTTAGTTACTGAGAGAGGTTTCAAAATCTATTACTGTATTTGAAGGTTTCATTATTTTTCTTTGGAATTCTATAATTTTTTGCTATAGGTAATTTGAAATTCTCTTATTGAGTGAGTATGTATTAAAGATGTTTATGATCTCTTAGTGAATATATTTTTAGCATTTTGATATGTTTCCCTGTATGCCTAGTAATATTCCTTTTGAACGGTTTATCTGATAATCTATCCACTCCAGCTTTCTTCAGTTTCTCTTAGTGCTTGCATATATATTAATTTCCTTGTATTATTTAGGTAACTTTTAATTATAAAACAGTGTTAGGTCTACAGAAAAATTGTTAAGGTAATACAGATAGCTGCCAAAAAAAAAAAAAATACCAAGGATGTCACATTCTTAACAATTTATATATTATGGCAAATTTGTTCAAATTAATGAGGCAGTATTAATACATTAATATTATCTGAAGTCCATAGTTTGCTCAGATACCCTTAGTATTTATTTAATATCCTTTTTCTGTCCCTAAACATATCAAGTATACCACATTACTTTAGTCATTACATCTCTTGGAATCTCTTAGCAGTAGCAGGTTCTTGGATTTTCATTGCTTTTCATAACCTTGACAGTTTTGAGAAGGACTGATCATTAGAATGCTCCTCATTTATGATTTGTCTGATGTTTTTCTCGTGGTTAGAATAGGATAATGGCTTTCTGGAAGGTAGACTATAAAGTGCTATTCTTATCACCTCATTCCAAGAATACGTATTAATAACGATACATATCACTATTGATGTTAACTTTACTCACTTAGTTTATGTAATGTATGTCAGGCTTCTCCAGTATAAAAATAATATTTTCCTCCTTTCTGTGTACTCTATGGAATGTACTCTATGGAATGAAATCATTGTGTGAAATCCACACTTAAAGATTGGAGAGTTATTCAATTGAAATTGTTTTCATGGTGCAGCGGGGTGGCTCAGTGGGTTAAGCCTCTGCCTTCGGCTCAGGTCATTATATGGATTAAGGCCCACATGGGGCTCTCTGCTTAGCAGGGAGCCTGCTTCCCCATCTCTCTCTGCCTGCTGCTCTGCCTACTTGTGATCTCTCTCCTTCTGTCAAATAAATAAATAAAATCTTTAAAAAAAATTAGTTTCATAAAGAACTTGTACATTCTCTCTGATTCATTTATTTATTCACTTATATATACCAATGTGGATATGTGGACACTTATATTATACTTTGGAATAAAATCCAGTAATATTTCATTTATTTGTTGCTCTTGTTTTCTTCAGTTTGGGTGATTCTGACTTTTGTGTAGGAATAGTTTTCAAATAACTTGGATAAATAGTTAGGATCCTAATTATATTTTAAACTATGTTTAGGTTTGTCAGGAACTACCAAATGACTTCTAAAACAACTCTAATTTTGCAAAGAATGCGACTTCCTGTTGCTTTGTGTCCTCTCCAGCAAATGGTATTGTTAAGTGATGACGATGGTGATAATGATTTTAGGACTATAGCCATCATATTATTTGTGTCATGATTGGTCTTAAAATGGCTTCATTTTGCCCTTATTTCTAAGTATGTTAGCTGGTATAGAAATCTAGGTTGACAGTTTTATTTTTCTCTACTACCTTGAAAAAGTAACTTCATTTTTTGATTTGCTTAGTTTCTGATGAGAAATTTTCTGTCATCCCTATTTGTGTTCTGTTTATATAGCACATATTTTTCTTCTGAGGTTTAAAAAAGATTTTATCCTTATTACTCACTGCTTTATTATCAATTGGATTTTGCTATGTCTGCTTATTGCTTTCTTTATATTTATTCTAGTTTGAGTTTATTTAATGACTTGGATATATGGATTTATACTTTTCATCAAATTTGGAAAGAACTTCAGGTATTACTTTTGAACTATTTGTTCTTTTCCCTTTCTTTTCTGGGGCTCCATTTATTAGATTACTCCATATTATCTAATGGTTTTATAGCCTCAGTATATATATATATTTTTTTTGTCTTTAGAGCACTGAATTTATGATTCCTAGTTTCCATTGACATTCACTGATTTGCCTACTCACAGGGCCTGTTGTAGGCCTCCTTTTGGTGTTCATGGGGAAGATTTTGGATAGGGGTTAAGACTCAGACCCCTCAGCAGAGCACAAAAGAAAAGTAATAAAGTAAACCTTTCCATCAACTATTTTCATTAAATTGAGTTTCAAAGTATAATAAAGACATAAAATAGAAATTAAATGAAAATAATGAAGTCAGGTTTCTTTTATGGGAAATGTTATTTTTTATAGTAGTGGGAATAAACCATTATAGAGGGAGAAGATGAAAACGATGGAGATAGAAGGGTTAGTTAAGAACAAAGCCTTAGAATAGGTGATCAGGGAAGTCAGCATATTAAAGAACACCCATTTCTTTGCAGAAGTATCTCTTAGATTAAGATTTTAATCAGTTATAGTCTAGAGATTTGGGGTAGAAAATTCACATTTTGCTGGACTACATCCATATTTAGTGGAATATATCCACTAGGTAATTCTACACCCATTCAGCTCAAGATGATGTGTGAGCCTGGAGACTGGAGAACTTCTTCAGGCGTAGCTACTATTGGTAGCTCAATCAACTGTCACAGTTTACAAAAGCAATATTTCACCTGAAGGGATAAGAGTTAATAGGCAGAAGATAAGGACCTGAGCTGACTGAACTCTGAGAGACTGTAGTTATTACAATAACCATCATGAGGCTCTGGGTGTCTACTTGTCCTCTGGAGGCAAAATAAATGGAAGGTTTGGTTTATTACTCATGGATTTTCCTTCCATTCTCCTAACTGCTTTTTCAGTTCTCCCCTACACATGACATTTCTCACATGCTAAGAAAAACACTTGGAACTTATTCTGAAGTGGGGCAATAAATGTGAGAGAACTGTAAAATTATCTGTCAAAGAATTTAAAGAACAGACCTCTAGAGGGTAACTATAGATATCACAACCTTGTCTCATATTAATCACACATATTAATCACAACAACAGTTTAACTTTTCAACTACTTTTCAAAGGTGATTCTGGAAACTGGATGGCTTATGTAGTATAAACAATTATCTATTCTCTGTGGAAAACTTGACTTCCATGTGATAAGCAGTCCTAAAATTGGCTTTTTAATTTTAAAATTATATAGGGACCACTCCACCAACTTCATATGTCAGTCTTCACTTAAACTAATTAAAGGTGAGGCAAATAAATCCTCATTAGAGAGTAAAGAGAATGAAATAACAATTATCTGTCATAACATACACTTAGTAGATCTCATTTTCTCTGAAATATAAATGGAATATAAAAGGATATAGAGAACATAGAATTGCTGGGGTACCTGGGTAGCTCAGTTGGTTGAGTGTCTGCCTTTGGGTCAGCTCATGATCCCAGCATCCCAAGATGGAATCCCACATCAGCCTTCCTGCTTGGCAGAGACCTTTTCCCTCTCCCCAGCTCGCATACTCTTTCTCAAATAAATAAATAAAATCTTTAAAGATAATAGAAATATCAATCTCTCTTTCTCTTTCTCTCATACATGCACACACTCTCACACCAAAATATGATTTACAAATTTTTAAACTCAGGCATTCATTAGTAAGAGAACTACAAGAGTATCTCATTCACCTTTGCATCACTAAGACATAAATAGTTCTTGGTGTTTATTCATCCAGTTCTCATTAACTCTTATTTTGAATAAAGTAGTTACTATTTTAAAATTGCTTCCCAAACTTAAATCATTTAAAGCCATGAGAAAAAAAAAAAATGTCTTTCAAAACATCTTTTGATGTAGTGATGATACCAAAAATCTGAACCTCTCATTTTCATAATGTCCCTTTATGCTGGGGTTTAAATAGGTTAACATGTATAAAGAAACTAGTATGGAACTTGACATTTAGTAGATATTGAAGGAAAATTACTTTTTCTGGGGCGCCTGGGACACTCAGTGGGTTAAAGCCTCTGCTTTTGGCACAGGTCACGATCCCAGGGTCCTCTGGGGCCATGTCGGGTTCTCTGCTCAGCAGGGATCCTGCTTCCCTTCCTCTCTCTCTGCCTGTCTCTCTGCCTACTTGTGATCTCTGTCAAATAAATAAATAAAAATCTTTAAAAAATTACTTTTTCTTCTCTTCTCTATTTTGAATTATATAAGTATAAATACACATGGAAATCCAACAATGTTAGGAACATTGTCACAGAAAAGAACCTTATTAATCATAGATTTCCTCGTTTGTGAGGTAAGCAGTATAAAATAACATATACCTTTGAAGCAAGAATACACAATTTCCTTTAGTAATCTGATACTGGCTGTTTAGTGAGTACATTAAAAAAAATCATCCTTCTGGAACTAAAGGGTATCATGCTTAGCAAAATAAGTCAAGCAGAGGAGGAGTCAAGATGGCGGAGAAGTAGCAGGCTGAGACTACTTCAGCCAGCAGGAGATCAGCTAGATAGCTTATCTAAAGATTGCAAACACCTGCAAATCCATCGGCAGATCGAAGAGAAGAACAGCAATTCTGAAAACAGAAAAACAACCACTCTCTGAAAGGTAGGACCCACGGAGAAGTGAATCCAAAGCGACGAGAAGATAGACTCCGGGGGGAGGAGCTGGCTCCCGGCAAGCGGCGGAGCAACGGAGCACAAAATCAGGAGTTTTAAAAGTCTGTTCCGCTGAGGGACATCGCTCCAGAGGCTAAACCGGGGCGAAGCCCACGCGGGGTCAGCGTGGCCTCAGG
>NC_081570.1:89777047-89884524 GCF_022355385.1 Mustela nigripes | reverse complement strand
TGGGGAGAAAGCCATGAGTTGTATGTTTTGCTTTCTCCTCCTCTGGAATTCCGCTGCTCTCCTTTATATTGAAACTTCATTCCTTGGTAGGTGAACTTAGTCCTGGCTGAATTTCTTTTTGATCTTCTGGTGGAGGGGCCTGTTTCAGTGATTCTCAAGTGTCTTTGCCCCAGGCAGTATTGCACCACCCTTACCAGGGCCCGGGCTGAGTAATGTGCTCGGGTTTGCTTTCAGGAGCTTTTGTTCCCTGATTGCTTTCCGTAGAGTTCTGGAGGATGGGAATGAAAATTGCGGCCTCCTGCGGAGGAGCCAAGAGCCCGAGGCCCTATTCCTCATTTTCGCCCTCAGAGAATAGCGCCCAGTAACTCCCGTCTGCGTAACCTCTGGCCGCGCTCCTAGCTAACCGAGACTGTGAACGGTTCAAGGTACCCCTGAGCTGTGAGCTCATTGTCGGTTCTGTCTCTGTAGCCGGCTTCCCCGTTCTAGTACCTGTAAGCTCTGCGACACTCAGACAGCCCCGATCCTTCTGTGATCCTGCGGGACCTGGGGCCATGCTGACCCTGTGTGGGCTTCATCCCAGTTTAGCCTCTGGAGCAATGTCCCTCAGTGGAACAGACTTTTAAATGTCCTGATTTTGTGCTCCGTTGCTCCGCTGATTGCCGGGAGCCTGCCCCTCCCGCCGGGGTCTATCTTCCCTTCACTTTGGATTCACTTCTCCACCAGTCCTACCTTTCAGAAAGTGGTTGATTTTCTGTTTCTAGAATTGCTGTTCTTCTTCTCTTCAATCTGCTGATGGATTTGGAGGTGTTTGCAATCTTTAGATAAGCTATCTAGCTGATCTCCTGCTAGCTGAAGTATTCTCGGCCTGCTACTTCTCCGCCATCTTGACTCCTCCCCCTGGCCAGAAACTTTTCTAAACATTAGAAAAGGAAGAAAAAAAAGGAAATATTTCTTTTAGTTTGAGCTATGAGTTTAAAAATTAAGATAGTCTTCTGAGAATTCAAAATCAGTACTCTAGGCACAAGAAAAGTATTGTATAAAATCAACATTACCAGCATTATTCAGACATTAACACAAACTGGCATGGTTAGAATAAGGTGGCCTAATATATTTCCAAAGGGTATGCAGTAGAAGGAGGATACTTTCAGACATAACCTACAGTATTCGCCTTAATAGGACCAAAAACTAATAGTCATTTTTAAAACTTATACTACTAACAAGGAATTAAACCACCATGAGAGAGAGTCAACAAAACCTTAAAATATCTCAGACACCTAAGGACTTCAAATAGAATTATAATACATATAAAATAATTTAAAATGACATAACAACCCCCCCCACTCCAAAACCTATAATCTGAATAATGAAAATATAGCATCAAAAAGTAAGATAAATTTGAAATGAAATTAAACACAACTTCTGGTAGTTAAAAATAAGTTAAAAACCTAATTAATTATGGTATTTACCTACTATAAATACTACTGTAAATATTCTCATACAAAAATTTATATTTATATGCATATATACTTCTACATATGTTAGTATGTTTTTATTTCTCTTAGTTAAATACTTAGGAATGACATTTCTTGAGTCATATAATAGGCTTAAACTTAATTTTATAAGAAATTAAGAAATTTTGTAAGAAACTTTACTCCAAAACGGTTATGCAGTTTTCTGTTCTCACCATTAGTATAAGTGTCGTAGTCATTCCACATCTGCATCATCTTTTAGCATTATTATTATTATTTTTTTAATGTTAACTCTTCTAATGAGTGGGTCATGGGGCATATTTTCATGTATTACTATTTACCAACAAGTAAGTAAATAAACTTTGGTATATCAGCAATAAAAAGAAATAAACTTGGTATATACATCAACATGGCTAAATCTCAAAAACAGTATATTAAATAAAACAGACACAAAAGAGTGAATGTGGTCTGAATCTTTGTATATGAAATTCTAGAAAATGTAGAATGGAAGATCAGTGATCTGAGTTTAAGAGTGGAAACCAGGGTTGTCTAGAAAGAAACCTGAGGAAAATTTGGATGATAGAAATATTCTGTATTGAATGAGAACATGTACTTCTTGTTCTGGGGCTGTAGTAGTTTTAAAAATTTGACAATTTGTGTAATTTAAATAGGTAATCTTTGTTTATTTGTTTTTACTTAAATAATGTCTCAATTAAGATTATTTAAAATACTTTACAAATTAAATGTGATTATAAATAGTTGAAGGGGCACTTGGCTGGCTGAGTGGGATGAATGTCCATTGCTTGATTTCAGCTCAGGTCATGATCTCAGTGTCTTGAGATTGTGCCCAGAGGCAGGCTTCATGCTCAAAAGGGAGTCTGCTTAAGATTCTCTCCATATCCTTCTGTCCCTCCCCACCCTCTAAAATAAATAAATCTTTAAAAAAATAGTTGAAAACAGATCAGTGAACTAGAAGGTAGATTTTTAGAAAAGACTCAAATGCAACACAAAAACACAGGAGTAAAAGATGTTAAAGAGAAATTGATACACAGAGGTTAGAATGAGGTAGACTTATGGAAGAAAATAGTAGTAGTGGAGGAGAAGTACTATTTGATGAGATAACTGATACTGATTTTTTTAAAAGAAATTATTTCTTAGAATCATAACAACATATCAAAGATAGGATAAAGATAATTCAATTTACAGATAATATTAGAGACATACTAATAGATCTATAGAATTCAAAATACACTAAAACCTTCTTAAATGAAGCAAAGGACAGGGACAATTCTACTGGTAGTAGATATCTCAACAAGTAATTTTTGAAAAGGTATATGTAAGGAAGTAGTTAAATTTGAGATTACATTGAATATAATATATAATTTATTTTATTAAAAATGTGAAATTAATTTTCTAGTTAATAACAGGCAAATATGTAAGAGTGGTTTTATGGGCTGATTTGTGTTCCACTCAAAATTCCTATTTTGAAGTGTTAACCCGCAGTACCTATGAATGACTGTAATTGGGGATAGGCTTTGCGGAGGTATTTAAGTTAAAATGCGCTCACTAATTAAGATGCATTTAAATATAGTATGACTGATATCCTTATAAGAAAGGGAAGTCTGGACACAGATACATATATAAGGAAGATAAGGAAGATAATGTGTAAATGGAGGGTGAAGATAGCCATCTACCAGCCAAGGAGAAAGGCCTAGAACAGATCCTTCTTTTGTGTCCCTTAGAAGGAACCAACCTTGCCAATACCTTATCCTCAGACTTCTCATTTCCAGAGCATTGAGAAAATAAATTTTTGTTTTAGCCATCCAGTCTGTGATACCTTGTTCTGGCAGCTCTTGCAAACTAATACAAATTATAATTGGAATTAAGGGATTTTGTGGCACTTGTATTATTAATGAGAGATAGATAAATGTGTGATTTATTTTATCTAACATCAAACATTTATTTTTGACTATTAGAGGTGAGCACTAAAATAATAAAAATATAGTATATATTCTACAAAACACTATAAAATATAATATGACTATATATATATATAATTAGGAATAATAAATTAAAAATAAGATGCTATAGATAATCACAAATAATATAGTAGTCATAATAAATTTATATGAAATGATTTTCTACATTTGTGTAAAAACTCTCAATATCTATAAACCAAAACTGGTAAAATGACAAGTGGGTATTGAAAAATCTATCATTATTTTGGAAGATTTTATCAATTCTTGCTCAAGATTTAATACCTCAAGCAAATAGAAATCAACATGGACATAAAATTTTGAACACATAATTTAAAAAAATCAACTTAATAATTAGAGAATGCATTGTTGTCTATTAACCAGACTTTAAAGTAAGTTTCAATCATTTAAAAAATTTAAATAATATAGGTAACTTCTTCTGACTGTAATAAAATTCAGTTATAAAACTATGAAAAAGAATTCAGGTTTTAAGGCAGGATGTAATTTGAGCATTATTTTAGTCTCCTTAGAAATCATGCAAAATAAGAAAGGAGAGTAAAAACATAAATTCCTCATTTAGTGTACATGGAGTTAACAAGCACAAACAAGGTACAAGGCTAACCAAAGAACAGTTAATGTGAATTGAAGGAAATGGAGACCAAATGCCATGGATGCTGCTCTTAGAAAAAGCTGGAGAAATAAACTTAAAAAAGGCAAGCTACATGTAGCGAGATATAATTTCCAAAATATTTGGACAAAGGGGTATAAAATCATTTTGCAGCGTCTTTTGTAGAACCAGTTGGTGCCAAAAATCATACTAAGCGAAGTTCCTGCTACTGTTCATGTGGTCTGAGAAGCAAAGTGTCAGCATCACTATGGAGATGGTTAGGAATTCAAAATCATAAGCTCTGAGCCATACTTAGACCAAATCTACATTGCAGGAAAATGCTTAAATGGTGTGCACTCACATTAAATTGGAGAGACACTGGGATAGGCCAAATGAGAATATTTGAGGCAAACTGTACTTTCAAGATGCAGTCAAGTCTCCATGGCCCTGAATTTGGGGGCAGAAGGGTAGAGAAGCGAAGACTTTCTGTTGGGTTAAATGCTCAGCTCCTGTCTCAGTTGTCTAGGGAGAATTAAAATATAAATACTCTTAGAAACAAAAGTGTAACACAAAAGGAAAATATTAGCCTTTTGAAAACCAGATTTTTCCTTCACCCTTATCCAAGAAGGTTGTGAATGCATAATCTGAGTAAATTTCTCCTGTTTCAAGGATAATTATTTTAAAAAGGAAAAAAAAATAATACCATCAATATGGAGATATTATTTTGAAATGCAAAACAAATAATAGTTGAAAAGCACTCAATATAAATGGACAAAAACTGAGACAATATTACAATGTCAATAAAACAGTCATTGGAATATTTCACAATATGAAGAGAAAGCACAAACCCCTATGGCAAGAACAGAGAGAAGATAGAAGATGGGAAAAAATAGGTGACAAAATGTAAGGTAATAGAAATCAGGGGGAAAAAGAATTTAAAATTGCAGAAATAAAATAAAAAATGAAAAAGGTAATATAGAAAACTGAAGATACTAATGAGAAAAGTAATGAAAATAAAAGTTAGCAATGAAAAGGAAAACAAAGATCATGTCTGCATTTAAAATGCATGAAGAAGAAATCAGAATAGAATAAGGTATTCTAAGAGAGTAGGAGATATAGAAGTAACTAATATTTACATTGTATCATGAGAAAGCTTTACCCAATGCAGTCAACAAGACAATGCACTTAAACTTTAAATAATACTCATAATTTTAGGAGACATTCAGGTCAAAATGCCTTTCTGTTTATAAGCATGTGGAAAGACAAACAGGATTACTTGCTTTAAATCCTTAGAGAATTCTTTCATGTCTACCTGTCAGTGGATTAACCTGGGTCCAGGGACTGCCCCTCCGCACCCTCGGCCACCTACCCAAACTGCCTGCTCTGGACTGTCCAAGAGACTGTGTCTACAAACAGTTCTCGTAAAATTATGAGTATCCCTCATTCCAGTAGGAAGACTTACACTCAGTATCAATTTCCCCAGGGGGTGCCTGGGTGGCTCAGTGGGTTAAAGCCTCTGCCTTCAGCTCAGGTCATGATCCCAGGGTCTTGGGATCGAGCCCCGCATCAGGCTCTCTGCTCAGCAGGGAGCCAGCATCCTCCTCTCTCTCTGCCTGCCTCTCTGCCTACTTGTGATCTCTGTCTGTCAAATAAATAAATAAAATCTTTAAAAAACAAAACAAAGCAAAACAAAAACTCCCCCCAGGTTTTCTAAGTGGAGGCCAAGTCCAATTCCTGTAAATTCCTATAAGCTTAAATTGCTTTTATGCTGATGTAATTGCACTGCTCCTCACTTGCAAAACTATGCTCACCATCTCAACATACAAGATAGTGGGAAGGTAGCGCAATGAAATACCATTGAAAATATATGAGCCAAAACAATATTCCAAAATATATCTCATGTTATTAACTAACAAGGGAAAAGTAAATGAAAGTGTACCATTTTTATAGTGTTTAGAATATGAAAAGCAATATAATGTATCATTTATTGATCACAGTATGTATAGTAGACTAGAAAGATGTATATTTAGTTCGTTAGGACTTCCATAACAAAGTACCAAAGACTGGGTGGATTATACAACAAAAATCTATTGTTTTGTAATTCTGGAGGCTAGAAATACAAGATCAAGGTAGTGACAGGGTTTATTACTACTGAGGGAAGCATCTGTTCCAGGCCTCTCTCCTTTGCTTTTAGATGGCCATCTTCTCCCCGCACCTTCACACCATCTTCCTTCTCAGTGTCCAGATTTCCCCTTTATATAGAAACATTACTTATTGTAGTAGGGCTTATCCTAATGGCCTCATTTTAACTTGATTACCTCTATAAAAACCCTATCTTCAGATAAGGTCACATTCAGAAGTACTGGAAGTTAAACCTTCAACATGGAAATTTTGAGAGGAACATAGTTTGACATTAGGGTTGATGTCTTTTGATATATGTATCATTTGTCACAATAATTATTCCAACAAAAGTGTGAAGGTGGAAAATGGATAGTCATCCAAACCTCTGTGTCCCTTTGAACATCTCCAAATAGGTTTCAACAACCCCCCACCTGCTATGGGTTTTAAAAATAAGCTCCCCCCCCTTCTTATTTTCAAGCTAATACAATTCTTTTCTGGAGAGTTCTGAATCTGACTGAAGCAAAACTTTGACTTGATTTTTTTGTCTGAGGCTGAGTAGTTTCAAACTAAGTCTCCAGTTATAGACATTCACTTTATTGGGATTTTTAAGAGGGAAATTTGAAAAGTCTTACCACCTACTAAGAGACTTCATTATTTCTATCACCCGTAATACATAGGAAAGGAAAGAGAGCCAGTGACATTTTTAAACTATGCTATCAAAGTTAGCTTATGCTCTTGGGCTTCTTTGGCCAAGAGTGCTATTTCTGGCCTTCATCTCCTTGGGTTCCACACTCTCCAGGGCTCATGACTTTCACTATCAGGTTTGACAGAAATCATTCAGTAAGACTGGCTGCTGCACTCCTGATTTTAGACTCTATTTTTCTCAGGAATACATCACAAATTTCGCATAGGACTCATGCACATATCTGGTTTTGTCATCAACACGTACAAACTTTGTTTCTTCACATTCTTGCAGTCAGCTCTAAAGGACCTAAAACTAAAGAATATGTCTTCTGAAAATATACCAGAACAGGAAAATGCCTTAGAATCATGTTGGAAAAGACCCTATTAAATACTTTTGAACACTAAAGCAGCACTTAATCTTCAGAGTATTGATCCATGGTTAAATGTGTCCTAGCTGAAAAGATATAAGACACGGACTGCCATTATATCAGGAAATGTAAAACTAAGAGTCTTAATAACCCTCCAGAAATAAATGGCTTTAGATGGTATATCAGTCATAGTTTGGTCAGGGGAAAGAAACCACAAAATAATTTGAACAGGGAAAGGTCAATATAAAGAATTATTAACTATAGCAGGGGATTTGAGTAATATGGGAATAGCTAATAAAATAAAAATAACTATAAAAGATAAAGAACAAAGCTCAGATCCAGAAATTGTTGGAGACAGCAGGGTGGGGCCTCATGAGGAACAAAGAAGTTGTGATGCTTGCTGCTTAGCTAATTGGTAATCTCTTCTCTGGAACTTGCTGCAGGGTGCTAGAGAAACTAAGGATACTCTGCTACAAAGCTACCTTGGCAGGGCACATCCCAAGGGAAGCTTTTGTTTTCTGGGTACTGCTGAGCACCATGTACTGAAGGTGTTGGATGCCATAGAAGCCACCCACACTGCAAGAGTTAGGTGGTAGGGAAGCTGTGGGTGCTGCAGGAGCCAGCCAAGTGAGTGCATTGGAAAAAGGAGGGAAAACCCTTCTTTTTTCTATGTCTTTCTCATAATCTCCACTAACAAAGCTTAACATTTTGCTGGCAAAGGGGAACTGTTTCAAAGACACAGCTCCCACATCATATAGCAAAAAACGAAATGTGAATTTGGAGCTGAGAGACAATAAAGAGGAAACTGGCACAGAAAGAGACCAGGCTTTACCCAAGTTAGATCAAGAAAATAATTGCATGACATGGGCAGATCCCACATAAGATCTACCAAACAAAATCTAGACATTATAAGCAGTTTCATGCTTTAATTGGCATGTTATTTTCTATTTATCTTATTTCCTCTTTTCTTTTAGCATATTTCTTAAATCTTAACCATGATATTTATAATGTCTCTATACTTAAAATTATCTTCTGTATATTTAGTTAGTCATTGTGAGTCCAACCACTGGCTTCAATATTTTTTAAATTATTATTTGACTAAATGTTAATTCAAACAGTATTGGCTTGCATACTTTTCTTTTTTATGGATGCCCTTTTGAACCAAAAATTTTTAAATAAATAAAATAAAAATGATTTCATAAGTAATTGGACTCAACTACAAATTTATTTTTTATATGTAATGTAACAAGAAAATGCGAGTCAAGAAAGCAACAACAATGAAACAATTTGCAAGGTTTTTTTTTGTAGGAGGTTGCCTTTGTGATTAAATTTGCTTACAGATGAGGACGAGGAAGGAAACCAGAAAAGGTGGCATATGTTTAACAACAGTATTGCATCGAAATCTTACTATGTACATAAGTACATTGAAAAATTGGTAACATTAAAACTTCCATCAAAGTGTGAAAAGTTTGATAATAGTACTTCTTAAATAAAATTTGTTTTAAAAAACTTTTTGTTACGTTATGGGAAGTTTTATTTATTTTTAGTGTTACCTAAGATTTACTACACAGTGTTACTGTATCTCTTTTTAGGAAATACATTTGAAGATTTTTGTTTGAATACATATCTACAAACTATATACATATATGCATATATATGTATATATATTATGTCATACAAGCTTCCCGGTTCTGTGTGCTTATGTCTCTTAAGTACATTTTATCTTCCTTTGATTAGTTTTCTGTCATTGAATTGCATGTGCTATTTGGATCTGTATAACCCACCCTTGTTTTGGATGGCTGTTTCCATGTCAGACACTAACACAAAAATTTATAGACCACAGATTCGTAGAATATTTCTTTACCTTATCAGCATTAAAAATGCTTTCCAAAATGATTAGGTTGTTCTTTCTCATTTTAGCAACCAGTTCTTGTTGGGTATGCTTTACAACAGTGTTGTTTCTGTGATGATGGAAATGATCTAAAGTTGCACTGTCCATTGGGTAGCCACTAGCCACATGTGACTCATGAATATTTGCAATGTGGTTAGTGTGACTGGAGAATTGACTTTTAAATTTTACTTAATTTAAGTGATTTAAATTTAAACTAGTACATATGGCTATGGGTGAAACAATGAAAAGGACTTAGCCATATGTGATAACAGCTGATTGGATGATGGGATGATCAGAAATCAGTAACTGAGAGAGGAGTCTATTTTTCTCCAGATGTTCCTGGGTAGTTTAGTCGGTTAAGTGTCAAACTCTTGAATTTGGCTCAGGTCATGATCTCAGGGTCATGAGATCAAGCCCTGCATTAGTCCTATACTCAGTAAGGAGTTTGCTTGAGATTCTCTCCCTCTCCTTCTGCCCTTCCCTCTGTGCTCACACACATTCTCTCTCTCTCCCTCTTTCTATCTCAAATAAATAAATCTTTTTTTAAAAAGTCATTTTTTCCTTAATGAAAATTCAAGCTAAATATTCTGGGTTTTTTTTTTTTTTGGCATATCCAGACATTCATGGTCCATGTCTTCCTCTGTGACTAATACTGAGATAATGCTACTAGGTACTTCCTTTTATTTGGGAAACAACATGCATCTACATACAGATATGTAAATGAAAATTGAGTCTAATATTTAGACTTAATTCTTAGTCCCAGATGTCACTATTTTGTTTGAATAATAAGCCTATCAACAAGCCAGGAGACACTATGAAACTCTCTATGAGTGCCTTCAAAGGAACATCTTTTCATCAGTTTCATTTATAGTATTTAAACTATCATTGTAGCACTCACCAGATTTGTCACTTTATGTTCATAAGGAAAGAAGATTGTGATTAATTCTCTAGGGTTTCTGGAGTCAGGAAAGAATTTGAAAACCACTACTTCTGTTGTCTTCTTTTTTGTAAATATGAATCTTACTAAAGTTGAATTTGTGTCACAGTTGAGAAATGCCATCTATTTAAATGTCTTTTGAGATAAGTAAATGGTATTAGATGTCAATTAAGGAAAAAACCTCTAAACAGTAGATGACTGATAGATCTTTTTTAAACCACACACACACTCTCTCTCTCTCTCTCTCTCACACACACACACACACACACACACACACACACACACACACAAAGATGTCCTAGGTACTTCTAGATATTTTTCTGTAATCAAACTAGAGAGAACCCCATGCGTTTAGTGACCACTACAGGTTTTATTGTGTTTATATGATCATTTAACTGAAGGTCAAATATTTAAATTAATTATTCTCCTGTACTGATAGCAGTGAATTTACATCAGTCCTCAAAAGGGGTCCACTCCTGGGGCATCTGGGTGGCTCAGTGGGTTAAAGCCTCTGCCTTCAGCTCAGGTCATGATCTCAGGGTCCTGGGATCGAGCCTGGCATTGGGTTCTCTGCTCAGCAGGGAGTCTGCTTCCTCCTCTCTCTTCCTGCCTCTGCCTACTTATGATCGGTGTCTGTCATATAAACAAATACAATCTTTAAAAAAAAGAAGAGGTCCACTCCTATTTTATTTGTATATTTTTCTATGTATTCTATGTATTATTCTTAATTTCCTAGTCCCATACCGTCATATGATCATCCATTCTAATGGCCTTTGTAGGTGGGTGTCATTTTACTGATATATGTCCTCATTAAATAATTAGTTTTTATATTTAATTTGTTTATGTGTATGGAATTTTATTTAAAAAATTATATCCTGCTGTCAACATCTTTTTCCCTTTTTTTTTTTTTTTTTTTTTTGACATCTTTTTCCCTTTATCTTGGCACTATACGTTTAAGATTTAAACACCAATCTTTATAGACACCCGTTTTGCTCTTAACAAGTACATATTTCATGGGGCAAATGACCCACTTTTCTTTATCAGTTGCCCTACTGATGGAAACCAGTTTTCCTCAACTCCCTGTTACTATAATCAGTGAACATTCTTTTTATGGACCTTTGTTAGACATTTTTCTCAGAGGTAGACCATAAAGTTACATGAATGCAAATGTCTGTGTGTCTTCTAGAATACATAAAAATTCCTGTGTTGTCATAGCCCACTTGTTGGCCTTATCCACCTTTATAAATATCCACACTCTGTGGTTTTAGTCAATTAAGTTAGGATTTCAGCAGCATTTAGATTTTGTTGTTGCTATTACAACCCTCAGAGCCCCACAGGCTTTAAATATTTCTAGAGTTCCCTTGTAATGTCTATAGGGACTGGTTTGTCAATGAATTGTTCTTAATGTTTGCTCTGCCCACAGCTTTAGGACTTCCCTTTGTAATTCCTCCTCAGGGAACATCTCTTTCCTCTCTAACTTCCCTAACAATAAACCACCCTTAATTGTTACTTTATACTTGTTAGCCTGGAGTTGGTAGTAAGGAGTGAAAGGAGAGGATGCATTCTCTGTGGTAGTGTTTTGGTTTCACCTTCTTGCAGGAACTGCAGCACTCCGTACCAGGAGTGGGGCTTTCTAAGCGACTACCTACCCTTCTCCCTACTTTAAAAGACCTCTCATATTTTGGGCCCAGGACCTTTCCACATTCCACTGGTCTTCACTTGTGCCCTAAGGACAGCAGGTTTGTGTTCCTTTCACAAATAGTTTGGAGCTTTTGTTCCATAGGGTAAATGGGAGAGAGCCCAGAGAGGGCTTCATCTTTTTCCTTGTACAGCTATTATTTACTAACCCGAGAGGACACTATGACAGAGACTTTCTCAGGACTCCTATTCAGCTCCCTGTCTTTCTTGTGAAAACCAAGTTTGTGGTGAAGAGACTAAAAATGGATAAAAGTTCAGTCTGTGTCTGTGACTTCCAGGATTTCCACAAAACATTTCTCAAAGCCTACACTTGACTTTGAGCAGTTCATTATAAATTTTAGTTGAATTCTCTTATTGACTTCCATGCTGTCTGGATGCTAGCATTGCCCCAGGTCACACTCAACATCTTTCCTTTGGAATTATCTATCTTTCCTTAAATTTCAGGTTCATTAATTGTCCTATGATCTCAGTTTTCTCATGGATTTATGAAGAGTTGTGTTTTGTGCATCATCTGGCTTTCTATGTTATAAATGAGAGGACAACATCATTTTCAAGCTTCCTGAAAATGAAGCAGGAGCTGAAAAGTTTATCAGGGTTAACAATAATTTTTCCACACTGGGTGAGCAATTTTTCTAAGAACTGTGTAAAACACATTCCATCTCTTCCTCATTTATTAGACATTCTGAATTTATCATACATCCAGTTTTCATACATACATGGTCTATTTGAGGTCTCTATTCTATTATTGTGGCATATACCATGTGTTTTTAAATATTTCCAAAATAATTTTGTTGCTGTAATGTAATAGGACATCTTTAGTAAGGCAAATATTGTTCTTTACTTGGTTTTCCAAGTCAGCTTAACAATTCAGGGAATTTAATCCTTTCCAAAAAATATTTTAGACGAATGTGTTATTTAAAGTGAAATACAAATGTAATTTTTAAAGGAAATTCTACTGGTTTTTTAAACAATTCAGGGAAAATTAACATCTTTTTAAACTTGAATCCTATTGTTGGGGAACACAGAAAGATCCTTTACTATGAAGTCATCACTTGCTCCTCCAAATTCACTCTCTACCTTTCTGCATTGTGACCTGCCTTAGGAGGCTGACCTTTCCATAATTCAAGAATCACGATCTTTTGTTCCATACTTTTTCTATTTGGATTTTGTCATTAGAAGCCACCATCTGAAAATCAGTGAGGTCAGGATATATGATCCCCTGCCTGTGACCTTGCAGGGATGGTGTTTGACCTGGCCTATCCCTCTATTGAAGGCCCAAGCTCCTGTTAGCCCTCCTACAGTGATGTCTTTCATGGGCTTGTAGAATCTGTTCAATCCTGTTGTCCCTTCAGTTTCCCTTATAATTTTCCCTTAAATCTGAGCAGAGCTCTGTAAATAGTCTTCAAAGTCAGTCATCAACCATATCTTCTATACCCTTCACCTCTTTTCAGAATGATCCCTTGGCTTTCTCCCTTTCACTGTGTTCTGGTTTTTCTTTAGACACCGTTTCCCTCACAGCCTTCTCAGAATGTGACTCTTTCTTCTGCTATCTAAGATTTGAGTAGGTTGCTTGTAGCAACTATGTTTTGTTTGCAGATGTTTCTTCTTCGTAAACCAGGAAACTCTGAATTTCATGGTATCAGCTTATCCACTGAGGTACCTACTTGTTATAGAAATCTGTCATCACAGAGTTTACTTGATTCCTTTGAGCTCTTGGCATACTATAATTCTTTCCAACTAAATTTCTCCTAAGTTTGATATCAAAAAAAAGAAAAGAAAGTCCTTCTAAAACTGTGGCCTCCTTTTATTTCTTTACCTTTAAATATTCCTTCCCCCACCTTTCCTAGTAACTCAGTCCTGTGGCCTAAATTTAAACATTATCATTTGCCAATAATATAATATTTCCAGTAATTATTCAGTCATATATCTTTGAGGCATCTTCTTAGGTTTCCTTCACAAAAACTGCTAGCAACCCAACTCCATCCATCCGTTGACCCCACTGTGACATATAATTAATATCATCAATTTTTCATACCTCTTGTTCAGCCACTTATTTACTCATTAAACAAATACTAAGTTTGCATTTACTCTGGGTGAGGAATTTTCTAGTCAGTAGAAATAAATCAGTGGACAAAACAGATAAAAATATATGCCTAGTTGTAAGCAAGTTGATATAATAAATTACATGTTTTTAGTAGTGATAAATTTTAAGGTAATATAAATAAGCAAAATAAAGGGGACCAGAAATGTCAAGAAGGTAAGTGAAATTTTACATATAGTGGCATAAGATAGCCTCACTGAGAAAATAACTTTAAGAGCTTTACTGGTATGTAATTGCTGTATAATAAATCACATATTTTAATACTATAATTTAGTGTGTTTGACATATGCAAATACCCATGAAGCTACTATCAAAATCAAAATAATCAAGACATCCAAAACTCCTAAATATTTGTTCACGTATCCTTGTAATCTGTCCTTCCCTCCTCCCATTTCTCATCCCCAAGCAACCATCCCTTCTGTCCATATTGATTATTTTTAGATTTCTAGAATTTATGTTAATTGTGTAATTTTGATTGATTATCTGCCTTCTTTAATTCAACATAATTATTTTGAGGTTCATCTGTTTTGCAATATCAGTATTTCATGTATTTTTTAGAATAAAAAAGGACTCTTATGTGGAATAGTATGTAGATCATCTTTCACCTCTTGAACACTTTTTTTTTTTTTTTTCCAGATTGTGGCTACTAAAAGAAAGCTGCTATGAAATTTCATATACAGGTCATTTTCCTTTGCTAATTGCTCAAGAGTGTAATGGTTGAGTCATATGATGAGTACATATTTAACTTTTTTGAAAAACTGCCTAACAGTTTTCCAAAATGCTTATATCGTTATGCATTCCCACCAGCTGTTGTTTCACACCTATGGCAGCATTTGCTATGGGCATCTTCTTAAAATTTAGCCATTTTATCAGTTGAGTGTAGTAATTCTTTGCAGTTTAATTTGCATTTCCTCAAGTAGTAATGATTTTTAACATATTTTCATGTGCTTATTTTCTTTTTTTTTTTTTTTTTTTTAAAGATTTTATTTATTAATCTGACAGAGAGAAATCACAAGTAGACAGAGAGGCAGCCAGAGAGAGAGAGAGAGAGGGAGAGGGAAGCAGGCTCTCCGCCGAGCAGAGAGCCCGATGCGGGACTCGATCCCAGGACTCTGAGATCATGACCTGAGCCGAAGGCAGCGGCTTAACCCACTGAGCCACCCAGGCGCCCCTCATGTGCTTATTTTCTATCTGCATAACTGCCTTTGTCAATTTTCAGTTTTAAAATTTGGCAAATTAAAAAATGTTTACCTTCAGGGTGCCTCTGTGGCCCAGTTGTTTAAGGGGCTGCCATCAGCTCAGGTCATGATCTCAGGGGTCCTGGGATAGAACCCCACAATCATGTTCCCTGCTCAGCGGGGAGTCTGCTTTTCCCTCTCTCCCTCTACTCCTTGCCCCGCTTGTGTCCTCTCTCCCTCAAATAAATAAAATCTTAAAAGAAAATGTTTGCCTTCTTATTATAAGTTCTTTATATATTCTAGAAATGCTTCCTATATTTTCCTAGAAAATATATGTGCTGCATATATTTTATCATTTTCTTTCACCACTTTTTCCAGTGATGTTAGAAACAACCACTGAGCCTCACTTTATTTGTTAGTTTTCCAAAAATGTCCAAAATTACAATATGCAGTTTCACTCACTCCTTGCTTCTTGTAAGCAATTGATTAAGAATATCCAATGGAGATATTTTGTGTATCTCTATTGCCTGATCTATGGTATGGACTATCAACACTCTCTTTTCTATGTGAAATAGAGTTTTTAGCATCTCTAATTAGGCTACAGAGTCAATTTTAGTAACTCTAGAACTGATTCAGAAAACTCACCGTTAAAATTTTGTTCCTCTAGATACACTCTCATACCAAACACTGTATTACTCTGAATTCTCCAGAGAAACAGAACAGTATAGGAAGTAGGCTCACTCAGTTGTAAAAGCTGAGAAGTCCCAAGATCTGCAGTCTACAAGCTGGAGGTGAGCAAAGCATTAGGATATAGTTCTATTGGAGTCAGAAGGCCTGAGAACTAGGAAAACCAATAGTGTAAATTCCAATCTGAGTTCTAGTACAAACGCAGGAGAAGAATTTCTCACCTGGAAAACAGGCAGAAACAACAACTTCTTTCTTCCTCAGGCTTTTTGTTCAATTTAGGCCTTCATCAGATCAGATGTCTACTCCCCTGAGTTCCCACACACAAACCCCAACCCCCAAACCTGCTTTACTCAATTCG
The DNA here is from genome assembly GCF_022355385.1 of Mustela nigripes. Taxonomy (NCBI): domain Eukaryota; kingdom Metazoa; phylum Chordata; class Mammalia; order Carnivora; family Mustelidae; genus Mustela; species Mustela nigripes. The sequence continues at coordinate 89,868,449 of NC_081570.1, read as the reverse complement.
CAAAGGCAAATGTTAATCTTATCAAGAAATACCCTCCTGACCATAACCAGAATAATAATTAACCAAAGATATGGGCACTTGGTGGCTTAGTTGACACATAAAATTAACCATTACAATTATCAAGGAATTGTTTGTACTGATATTATCAAAGAATCATTTAGTATTCTAGTCTGTAGGAAAGATCTCAAATTCTTGGAAAAACAGTATTTTCAGTGCATAATGTTGATTAGATTTAAACTTTTAATTAAGTATTTCAAAGAAGTCTTATTTTGGAATTCTATAAATTGATAACTTTGAGACTTTATGAAAAATAAGAGCTGATTCTATGAACTTGCTCCTTGGCAAATTATTTATACCTCATTAAAATGTTATTTTTCTATATAGATGGGACATGTGACAGATGTTGCAAAATGTCTTCCAATTTTCTCACTATATACTGTGATTTAAAGTATAAGCATTGAAATTGCGTTATGAGCAATGAAAATTAAATTTATGGATTATGATTAGGTTTTTTGGTCAAGTTTAACTCAATTCTTAATTTATTGAAATATTTTGGTAGCTATCAACAGTTCAGGAAAGCTGCCTTAGCTTGGTTCAGACACTCTTCAAGGAAAAAGGGTGCTCTTTTATACATTCAGTTAATTATACAAAAGCACAGTGCCTGTTTTACTTTCTCACTGAGAAAGGTTAACATAATTGATAATGCTATTAGTAAAAGTTTTAGTGTCTATCATTTAAATCAAAGAAAACTATCGTTCATTGTAAATATAATTTTTATGAACAAGTTCTCCATATGCTACCATATTTAGAAATTGCTACTCATGCAGTTCAGGATTTCAGATAATTAAACACATATTCTGAAAATGAAAATATTTCCTCTAATCTGAATCACTTAATATAAAACTAGCTATCTGATTGCCATTGTGTGAGTTTTGAACTAAAAACCAAAGTTACCATTTTTTAATTTGCTGGAATGCTGTAGCATGAGGAAAATACAGTTTGTTCAACACTAATTTTTTTTTTCAGGTAATACACACAGTAGCCTGACTAATATTCAAGTATGTGGCTTAAAATATCCAGAATATAGAGGAATTCCTATCAAAGTAGGATTCAAGGACTTATATTCAAAATCCCTGAATATCCAGTCATAAATAATGATTAAAAAAAGCTACAATAGTTCTAAGCTACTATGTCAATTTTTATAATTTTAGAACTAACAGTATTAGGGAATTTATCTCATTTATTAGCATTCTACATATTTTCCTATCTGCTGATAACTGTGGAACATCATTAAAGCATTTGTACCTTCTTGGCTCTCTGAGTTTTCTTTTCTTTCTTTGTTTTGTCATTCTCTGCTTCCTTTCCTGTTTCCTTCATTTCCATCTATTCAGTCTTTCTCAGAATTCTTTATTTTGTTTTCTTCACATGACTGTATAGGTTTCCTGTCTATTGACTCTTGTGAAATAGTGATCACAATGAAGTTTAATGTACAAGAACAAATCATATCTCTGTTATGCTATCCAAAGATTAAATGCATCAACAGACTGATCATATGTATTCTGTAAGCACCTCAAAATCAATAGCTTTGATCTTGTCAATTGATTGGCTTCATAAGTTAACCACCTCCTTTCACCATCTTGGTTCATTTATTAAAGGCCAGCTTTAACTTTCTGTTTAACCATAAAATCCAAATATAGCGAGATGCTGAGATGCTCTTTTCTTAACATATTTTTGTATCTTTCATCCCTCCTCCCCGCTCAAATATTTAGAAGGACTCTTGTAAGTTTCTGAATTAGACTTACAACTCCAGCTTTGTACCAGTTGGCCAGTTTGGTGTTTTCTGGTCACACTTGTGTGTGTGTGTGTGTGTGTGTGTGTAAATAAACAACCAAGTATTAATATTTCCTTCAATGCTTACAATAAAACTTTTTATTTCATATGGGATTAATGCTCTAAATTACAGTAATAATATTATCTTTCTGGTATGCAAGGCAATTTAAAATACGCCATCTCAGTTATTTTATAATAAGTATGTTTTTTCTAAAACATCATCTGGAAAACTTCAAATTCGAGAAACACCAGTATATGAATTATTGTTACAGCTTGACCACCATTGAATGGCCACCATGAATCCCTAAGAAATTAATACTCATGAACTTTAATGACCTCATTTGATAAATGAACATGTTTCCTAGTTGACCTCAAATATTTCTTCAGTATCTAAACTGACGTTTAGATCCTTACGCTTGTGAAGAGATTGGAATCCAATCACTTGCATTAGAAATAAAAATAATCTATTGAATATCCTAGTATCAATTATTCTAAGTTTATACAGGTTGTTTTCAGTCATGCTTCAACCCAACAACCGAATTACACTCCCTTAAATGTTCTATAGTATGTTTAATTGATTTAATGTGGATGCAGACTGAAAAAGAAAGGAACCTATTTTTTTCTTTTTCTTGTAATTCAACCATTATAGCTTTCATTATAGGTACTAGTTGAGTGAAGGAATCTAATCTTTTCTCCACATCTATCCAGTAGAGCCTTGCCTCAGTATTAGCAAACTAGATGAATTCGGTACTTACTGTTTTTTACTACCTAATATTTTAAATTCAGCATGTGTCCAAATGGAGTAAAACTGGATCACATATAAAACCAATCCTATTTGAACAATTTTACACTGTCATGCTTGAAAGTACAGGAAATAACCGGAAAATGAATGTTATAATTCGCTTTTCCCCTGGAAGATAATTTTAACACAATCACTCTGAATATCATTTTTAAAACTTTCATATAATTCTTAGGTAACTCTTGTGGGTTGATTTCTTCTCTTTATGAGCATATACAAAGCATTATACTGTAAAGGTAGGAGCTATAAACCTATAATTTATAAATTTTTACATCATAGATCCAAAGATTCCACCAGGACTAGAATGCATTTTTTAGGGGCCACTAGCATTTTAAAATTCATGTTGGGAAAAAAAAATAATTTTTTTTTTTTAATGGAGAAGGGCAGAACTTAAGTGTGAAATGGGAAAGAGAAAGAGTGGGAAAGATGGAGATTAATGAATATAGATGTAAAAGGAAAGGAATAGTACATATTTGGACAGTAAAAAGAAAAAAAAAAAAAGAAACGCCACAACTCATGTGGATGGAGCTAGAAACTATAATGCTAAGTGAAATGTGTCAGACAGAGAAAGATAAATTCCATATGATTTCACTAATATTTGAAATTTAAGGAATAAACAAGCAAAGGGAAAAAACAGAGAAAGAGAGAGGGCAAACCAAGAAACTAACTCTTAATTATAGAGAACATATTGATGGTAATTATCAGAGGGGAGGTGAGTGAGGGAATGGGTTAAATAGGTGATGATGATTAAGGACTGTACTTGTCACGAGCACCAGGTGTTGTATGGAAATGTTGAATCACTAAATTGTACACCGAAACTAATATTAGACTACATGTTAACTAACTGGAATTAAATAATAATTTTTAAAAAACCCTCTTTCTGTCAAATTTCACTCAACCAGAATAATATCAAAACAGATTGCTGATCTGAAGTACCAAAGAGAAAATAAAAAAGAAAAGTAAACCAAATTAAAATTCAGTTGGAAACAGTTCATGACAAGGTGTGGTTGTCATAAAGGCATGCATAGAACTTAGCCACAGTTAAGTATTTCTTTAGCCTGTTTTCCAAGTGGTTATGGCTGGTGCTATGGTGCTGGCATATCTGTATTAATGCCCCTGTGTCTGACAAGCAACTGTTTCTGTGTTACTCTCATGCATATGCCAGAGGTTGTCTCATCAATTAATTCATTCAACTAGTTCTAGAGGGGTATAAGAATTATATTAGCTTAAGCATTATAATTTGATTTCTTAAAAAGAGATTCTGTCTTATGGCCATATATTTAAAAATAGGCAGGCTGTTTTTATTTCCAGTCCTATCCATGTTAACTTATCCACACTATCATGGTATTAAAGTAAAATGATGGTAACTGAGATTAAAAACATAGAGTGATATTTACTAAGACATGCTATTCCTAAAATTTTCCACATGATATTTATTTACTTAAGAAAATTTTTATGAAAAGACATCCACAGAAATAATTTCTCTCTGTGTGAGAATTACTTCGAAAAGTAACTCTCACACAAACTTCATATTTAATTATTTCACCCTCACTAGCCTTTAATAAAATTTTCCAAATAGTGAACTCTGTATCATTGAGTATCCTAATTTAAAAATAAAAAGTGACATATGGATTTTTACAGTACAAGAAATAGTTGAAATATATTTTAATTTAGTTTTTTTACTTTATTCTCCAAATTTTAAGGGAATTTTGGAAATGTATTTTATTTAAAAAATACAGTGTTTATTATTTTAGTGTTAAAGATATGTAACACCTAGCATCAAATTTTGTTGCAGTAGATCACTAATCAAAGAAATTTTTAGGGACATCTTGGTGGCACAGTGGGTTTGGCAACTGCCTTCAGCTCAAATCATGATTCCAGGGTCCTGGGATGGAGTCCTGCTTCGGGTTCCCTGCTTGCAGGGAGCCTACTTCTCCCTCTACCAACCACTCCCCTGCTTCTATGCTTGCTCTGTCTCTGACAAATAAATAAATAAAATTTAAAAAAAAAAAAAAAGGGAAAAGAGAAAAAAGAGAAATTTTTCATGGCCTGTCCATTTTCTCTGATTTTTCTACCAGTAGAATTTGACATGTTTGGGCAACATTAAGCTCACACCTGACCATGGATCAAGATTGTTCTAAGCCAATATGTTATTCTTTTCCTTTTTATTCTTTGCAGCTAGGAGTAACCATGTGATTTACTTCTAGCCAATAACTGGCTAAAGGGAAGACTTTCAGAAAGGAGGGGGTTATCACAGAAAATACTATTGCTGAAATAGACATGGTGGCATCACTTTCTCTGAACATATTTTGTTCCGGCTTTAAATCCTTAGTGAAGCCTAGATTATAACATAGATACATCTTGGAAACACAAGTAACATAATCTGAAGTCACTTACAATGACACTGTTGAATACCTCAATCAACATCACTGACCATAAATATGCAGACTTCTTGATATTGGGAAATAGTGTTTTTTTAAGATATTTATTTATTTATTTAGATCAGGGGCAGGGACATAGAGAGAGGGAGAGAGCATCTCCAACAGACACCATGCTGAGTACGGAGTCCAACATGGGGCTAGATTCCAGGACCCTGAGATCATGACCTCTGCTGAAGCCAGGAGTCAGACACTTATCCAACTGAGGTACCCACGTACCCCAGGAAAACAGTAATCTTTAAATAAACTACTGTCAATTGGATTTTCTTATTTTTTGCTTTCCAAGGAACTTCTCTCTAATGCAACTGCAACCACTGAAATTTGGCGGAGGTGTTAATATTATGACACTGGTATTTGAATTTATATGTATAAACACATGTCCTATATCTAATATGTAAAAACCGAATACCTGTCCCCAAACTGCTATTTTGCTTCTTTTTCATCTCCTGGTATCTGTTAGGTATATACGTGCCATTCTCAGCCTTGGATATTTCAACCTGAAATATCTCTGGATATTTCATCAGCATCTCAATTACTCACATTTATTTTATTTTCTTGGATGATATGCAACAAAACTAACAGATTTTGATTGCTTTCTGTTGTAAGAAGTTTCATAGTTATGTTTAAGTAATGTAGACAAGAATAAAGAATGCCAAATGAATTAACAAGTTAGAACCACTCACTCCCTCGTATTTTCTTGACTTCTCTTTTACTATTGTTCATTTTATGTAGTTTGAAGATAACCTTGGTTCTGAAGAAAATAGTAAGTAGTCACCACTTGAATTATCAGTGGACCAAACTGTCAAGCCACTCTGCATTGCCTAAGAAATAGGAAATGCCGTCTCTTTTTTTCTTTTTTTAAGATTTTATTTATTTTTTTGACCAAGAGACAGATCACAGGTAGGCAGAGAGGCAGGCAGTGAGAGAGAGGAAAGCAGGCTCCCTGCTGAGCAGAGAGCCCCATGTGGGACTCAATCCCAGGACCCTGGGATCATGACCCGAGCCGAAGGCAGAGGCTTTAACCCACTGCGCCACCCAGGCATCCCAGAAATGCTTCATTTCTAATAAAAGTTCAGTGGGTTAACTGCTACCTGAAACATTGAAACAGATTTTTAGGCAAGAGATGTTTTCTCAGGGCAGCTTAGGCTAAAAAGTAGGCAAAAGACTACATATACATCAGTGTTACAGGTTACATTTGATGTGTATGTGTGTATGCAAATGTATATTTATAGTTGTTTGTTAGCGAGTTTTTTGCCTGTTGTCTTTTACCACTATTTCTGAAATATAACTATACTCCAGTTTACTTGGAAAGATCTAATATATTGCCTAAATGCTAAACTTGGTAATTCCTTTTTAAAATTCCTGTTATTTGGGGCACCTGGGTGGCTCAGTGGGTTAAAGCCTCTGCCTTCGCTCGGGTCATGATCCCAGAATTCTGGGATCGAGCCCCACATCAGGCTCTCTGCTCGGCATGGAGCCTGCTTCTTCCTCTCTCTCTCTGCCTGCCTCTCTGCCTACTTGTGATTTCTGTCTGTCAAATAAATAAATAAAAAATCTTAAAAAAAACAAAATTCCTGTTAGTTGAACTTTCTAATCACTTACACCAATTTGAACTTTGTAATCACTTATACCAATTTTAATTTAAATATTCTAAACTTAGTAATTTCAAAAAGCTCATTCTTTTTGTAGATAAACATGTAGAATACATGTATTTTATTATTGGATCAATTCATGTATTTCAGAAGAAAGAAATCATGGAAAAATATCAGTATTGATCAGTATCAGTATTATTTTTTAATTTTAAATTTCAAATATGTAAAGGCTTTGGGTAATTAGAGACAAATATTGTTAAAATTTTTCAAACTATATTAAATATATGCAGTAATACCATAGCATATTTAATACAACAAGTTTGTATTTCCCAAGAGAAGTGAGAAACACATTTATTAAACAAACAAACCTTAACTCCTGATGGGCAGATTAACAAAAATAATAAGTTTTATAAACCTTTTGTCATTGTTCTTAAGATTAGTGACTTCTTTTTGCTGCCTTAATCTTTAGACTAATTATATAAGGACAAACCTGTATTGGTAATCTATATCTATCGGGAAACCTTCTTGATTTTAACTGAACAATAATGACAAAAAAAAAAAAAAAGATTTTTCATTTCACTGAACTAAAACATTTGTAATTAAATCACAGGATTGAAAAAAGATTAAACACTAATTAGGTGAAAATTATAGATTTTAGAGTCTCTGTTTTATTGAGTTGGCAGTTTCCAGAAGGAATATTAATTTGTTAATGATGTTTATAAATTGGTAGTTGTAGGCAGTAAGTGGTCATTACTGACTGCTCTACTAAAATATTTCAGGATGATTTAGTCCAACTAGTATTTGGATATCATTTTTGAATTTTTTTTCAAAGAACTGTTTGAAGATGGTCTCATGCTATCATCCAATGTAAAAACTACTTTGTTGAAAACTGTCCTATGATGGTTTTACGGGTTTCCAAAGGACAAAACTGATTTTTTAAAAGATTCTTACATCTCCTTAATAACATGGATCACTGAATCTATTTATTCTATTTCTTAAAAATTTATAGACCAAAACTACTCACCTCCATCACTATGCTCTTAACCTTAACCAAGTTCTCATCATTATCTTCATGAATTTCAGCAAGAGCCTCCCTGATGATTTCATTTTCAGGACTTTTCCCTTGTTATTCATTCAATCTATTGCTCCCAGAGTGCTCTTTCTAAATTACAAATATGATCATGTTACACTCATGTTTATTGTGTCAGCAGCTCCTTATCTTTAATAAAATCCTTGTGTAATTGTCCTGAGTGATTCAGACCTTCCCTTATCTCCTGTTGTGATATCCTGCTTAATAGTTGATGAACTCCTTTGTGTTTGCTGAACATATGACATTGCTTAAGAAAAGGTGTTTTGAAAAGCAATGGGTGAGCTAATTCTTAGGAGATAAATGTCATCTGGTGGGCATCCATCAACTTTACCAAAACATGTGGTTTTCCCTAAACAATTCACACATTTCACACTTTGCAACATGTCATTACTTTGGTCTATAGTGCTTTCTGACTGTAGTTTTTAGCATCTGGCTAACTTTTACTTTTTTTATTTTCCCCCTAGCTCATAAGCCAGTTTTTCAAAGAAATAGTTCATAATAGTTTCTCAGCAGGATTCACTGTTCCAAAATTACTAAAGTCACTATCTCTCCCTCCCCCTCATCAATGTTCCTCTAAACATTTTTACCCATCCTTCCCCCTTTTCTAATCATGTAACTAGATCTAAAATAAATTTAATTAAAGATCTAATTTAGATTATTGATGGCATTTAATCTATGCCTCAGCCCATCTCAGGTATCAGAATTAATCACGTTAGTATTATTTCTTGAAATATCACTGACAAGTTTTGGATGCATCATCATGGTGGTCTCACAAAAATTTGGGGATCTGTCATCTCCTTTTCTGCTCTCCAATAGAGTTTACTCAAGAATGTAATTTCTTTCTTGTAGAAATGATTTAAAAACATTTTTTTAAAGTGTATCTTTCTATTTAGATTTTCTATTTGTTTGAGCTTTGGTATGATTTCTCTAGAGGTTTTTCTATTCCTTATATATTGTCAGATGTGTTAGTATAGATTTGTTTACACTATTTTCTTAGTATTCTTTACGGATTTTTAAATCAGTAGCAATGCCCCTTTTCTATTTCTCAAATAAGCAACTTGTCTTTCTTTTCTTTTTCTTAATCATTATTGTTAGGGTGTTATCATCTGTATTAATCTCTTTAAAAAAAAACAAATTGTTCATAGTTTTGTGTTTTAGGAGCTCTATTTCATTGACTTCTGCTCTCATATTTAAAATATTTCTTCTGTTTTACATTTTTTGTTTTGTCTTACTCTTATTTACTAACTACTTAAGATCAAATTTAAATCACTGGTTTTTACCTTTCTTCTTTTCTAAAGTGAACTCAAGACTCTATTTTTCCTTTATACACTATGTTAGTTAAATTCCCCAAATTTTGATGTGTTATTCAGTCACTATGTTTCAGTCCTAAACAACTCCTACTATAATTAGTTATTGGAGTACCCAATTTTATAGAAGTGCTCTAGTTTTAAAAATGTAAGTTTTTAAGTTAACCTTTTTCTGCATTAATTCTATTCTAGTCACAGAATATATCCCAGGCAATTTCAATATTTTGAAATTTCTCAAGAGTCTCTTCTTTATTTCATTGTATGTTCTACATACACTTGAAATAAAATTAAAGCTCTGTCATTTTTTGGTAGAATGTACAATCTTATCAATAAAACTATGTTAATTTTAGTGCTAGTATTATCCATGCCAGTAGACTTTTTCCCCTGCCCTTAAAATTGAAAACATATTGTTAAAATCTCCCACAATGATTCTGGATTTTTCTGTTGTTCTTCTTAGTGCTTGCTTTTTGGGGGGGAGGGCTACATTGAAGCTATAAATTACATTTAGGATTATAATACTTCCTATGATATTGACCCACTTTTAACTATAAAATACTGTTCATCACTGGAAAGGCTTCTTGCTTGAAAGTGCAGTTTATTTGATATTAGTATAGTCTGTACATACAATTTTGGATGGGCTTTAATAGCATGTATTTTATCATTTTAGAGTCGTATTTCTGTTCTCCTTTTCTAAAGTATGTTTTGGTTAAACAGCATTTGAGGTTTTTTTTTCCATTAATTCTGACAAAATAAGTCTTTTACTTGGAATATGGACTACAGTGATATTTAAATTATCTACTGACAAATTTAGGTTTATATTTAGTATTTCATTATCCATTTTATCATTGATTCATCTATTTTATATATTCTTTGTTCTTCAGTTAATGAAAAGTTATTCAAATCATTCAAATTTTTACTCTCTTAATGTTCCAGTTATAATGTATTTTACTAACAAAAATTAATTATTCAAATTTTTATTCTATTACTGTCCAAATTATAATATATTTTACAATTTTTAATGGCTACCATGCAGATAAAAAAATAATTTCCCTCAGTTAAAATATGTTTATTTAAAAAAAGAAAGAGACCTTGTGTTTAAAACATGTTACGTGTTTATCTTATGCTCTGGTACCTGTTCCCTTCATTATTTGTTATTTTCAGTGCTTCACTTTGAGTATCCTCTATGTTTTGTCTTTAGGTAATCTCTTGAACAACTGCGTTCAAACTGTTAGGGCAAACATTAGTCAAGATTTGAATTTCAGACAGCTTGTTTTTTTCTGTAGTTTTTTACTTTTTTTTCATAAATTCCAATACTCTTGTAAAATTCTCGATTTTCTCATCTTTTTCCTTCATCTGTGACTCTATTTTCTTGCTCTCATAATCAAATTATTTGAAGGTTCTTTACACTAAATCTGTTCCCAAATAACCTGTAGATCTGCTTCTATTTCTATTTCTTCTCTTGATTATGTCATATATCCTCACTTCTTCCCCTGCCTTATAATAATATCTTATTATACACCAAATATTATATATAAAAATAATATACATTCTAAGTGGTATTATCTTCTATCACAGAGATTTCCCCTTTCTTTAGGAGATAAGTCCCAAGGCTGATCATCTCAATCTAATTAAGAATTGTCCTTGGTCTCTATCCAGGGGGCACTTTTTTTTTAAATTTATAGTTGATATTTTATTTTATTTTTAAATTTTTGGTCAATTAATTAACATATAATGTATTACTGGTTTTAAAGGTACAGGCCTGTGATTTATCAGTCTTATATAATACCCAGTGCTTATTATATCATATGCCCTTCTTAAGGTCCATCACCCAGTTACCCCATCCCTCCACACCCCATCCCCTAGGAATCCTTGGTTTGTTTCCTATGATTAATAGTCTCTTATGGTTTGTCTCCATCTCTGGTTTCATCTTATTTCATTTTTTCCTCTCTTCCCCTATGATCCTGTTTTGTATCTTAAATTTCACATATCAGTGAGATCATATGATAATTGTCTTTCTCTAACTGACTTACTTCACTTAGCCTAATACCCTCTAGTTCCATTCACATAATTGCAAATGACAAGATCTCATTTTTTGTATTGTTCTCCTTTTGTGTAATGTTCCATTGTATATATAAAGCACATCTTCTTTATCCATTCGTCTGTCGATGGGCATCTGGGCTTTTTCCCATAGTTTGGCTATTGTGGATGTGGCTGCTATAAACATTGAGATACAACTGCCCCTTCAGATCACAATCTTTTTATCTTTGGGGTAAATACCTAGTAGTGCAGTTGCTGGGGCAGAAGTCATTTTAAATCTGGTTTAAGCCTGACACTTGGATATGGCCTTCAGGGGTTCTGAGAGCTGTGGAAGTCTTTGTGAGATTAAGCGGTTTCCTTTAGAAATCCCCACCTCAGCTTTCCAGCTTTTTACTGGTAGAACTTCAAAATCTGGCAGTATGTTTATTGGCAGAATGACCTTTTGCTTGGAGCTGTCCCTCTCACCTAGTAGTTTTGTTCTCTAAGCACTGGGAGACTGCAAGAAATTTTACTCTGCCTTTAAAACTTTTGGCCTAATTTCCAAGGCTCCCTCATAGGCCAGGAAGTCAGTAAATGTTTCAGGGTGAAATAAATAATTGTGTTAGCATTTTCTGAAATTTCCAGTCTGTTATTCATATGCTTTATTAGTCTGCTTGTGCCACCATAACAAGATTCCACAGACTGGGTGACTTGAACAACAGAAATTTATTTTCTCACAGTTCTGGAGGTTGGCAGCTCAAGATCAAGGTGCCAGCAGAGTTGGCTTCTGGTGAAACCTTTCTCTCAGCTTGCGATACAGCCTCCCCAAGGTGTCCCCACTTGGCCTTTTCTCCATGTGTACACATGTAGAAAGAGAGCCATGATGTCTCTTCCTTTTCTTGTGGGAAAGTGCCTTTACTATACCTCAGAACACATTTTGGAAAGAATTTCTAGTGCTCTGAAAGTCGGTGGCGGGGGGATATATTTGGGGATGGAATACTTTTTAAATCCTTTTCAAATTGCATTCATTCAGTTAGTTCTTTGGCAACTACTTCATGTTCTGTACTGCTATGGTCTGAATATTTATGTCTCCCAGAATTCACATGTTGAAATTCTAATACCTGATATGATGGTATTAGGAAGAGAGGCCTTGGGGAAGTGCTTAGGTCATGTATGGAGCCCACATGATTGGGGTTAGTGCCCTTATAACAGGCCCCAAAGAGCTCATTAGCCCCATTTCACTGTGCAGGGATACAGTGAGAAGCGAGCATTCTACAGTTTGGAAGAGGGGCCTTAGCTGACTAGGCTGAGGACCCTGATCTCAGACTTCTAGCCTCCAGAACTGTGAGGAATAAAACTTTGTTGTTTATAGCCCTCCCAGTCTGTGGTATTTTGTTATAACAGCCTGAACAGACTAAGTCAAGCTTAATAACATTCTAGTCTGATATAGAGCCAGTAAATAAAAATATATTACCTGGTAGTTGTAAATGTTACAAAGAAAAATAAAGCAAAATAAGGAAATGACAAGAAATAGGAAAGATAATTATTTTGGGTAAAGTATTCTGAAGAGGAGATATTTGAATAGAGACCTGAAAAACAAAAGAATGAGCCAGGCATATATCTGGAAGGTAACATGTCCTGTGTAATAAACAAGTACAGAGCTCTGTAAGAGCCTGTATTACATTTGGAAGAAGTGTCCTGTAAAATTCCTAAAATGCTTCTTCTGGTCTTTTAATTAATGAAAACTGACTTTTGGAGTGGGGTTTTATTTTTCATCTTCGATAAAGATATTAATTCCCTCTTAGCTTTAGTTTATATCATATTCTCATCACTTATTATTCTTTAATAATGTAACAATTGTTACTATGTAATGGAAGTTAAGTAAAATTGTGGTAGCCAATATTTATTCAACCATATTACACATTTCTAGGAGAGAGTAGTTAATTTTACATACAGAGCTTAATTGCCACCAAATGAAGCACCCCCTATTCATTTTGTAGAGGAAATATCTTTAACCTCATTTTTAAGACAAAGAACAAGCTCAAAAAAATAAAGTTTCCCAATTTTGTGCACATAGAAAATTGGGAAAGTGGAAGCATATGTGTGTAGGACTGTGCTAAAGAGGAAAGATATAAATATGAATAAGACTTTTGCCCTACTCTTGAGGGACTCATGCTCCATTAAGACAGGCATAGAAAGAGACAGTTAAACTATGACCTACCATGGAGTACAGAGATTGCTTACAGTGTTGGCATAGCAGCATGGTAGATGAGTTTCTGAAGCTTCCCATATAAATTCATAGCTCTGCAGGGTAAGAGTGAGGCTGATAAGTTTGAGTCCAAATCAGAGAGTATGAAAGAAAGAAGAAATTACCAGGTCAGAACACACAGGCATGAAGGGGCTGCCTACTCTGTTTATGTCAGAGGATTGAAGATATTCTTATCATGATTGGAACAGGGGACTATAGAGTGAAAGCAGGAGAGAGAAGTTGCAACAGATGTGTAGCATTCATATAGCAAATTCAAGGGCATAGATTTTATATTCCTTACAATGACAAGCTATTCAAATTGTGTGAGTAGAGAAATGATACTCTTTGGATTTTTGTTTTGTAAAGATGAATCCATTGATTTTGTAGGGAATGTAATGTAAAATGAATAAACTGACTTAAGAATAGCTATTGAAATGTATTTTATACTACTACAATTGAAAGGTCACAGCAAAGCACCCATCTTATGTATGAGCAATAGTTATTAAGGATATTTTCTTTTACATGTATAGTTTTTTCTTCATTTTATTTTTAAGCTGACAAAAGAATATATTCTATTTTTTTCATGCTAAAATGACTTAAAATGTTTATGTGTTAGCTAGTGCTTGACTTTTTAATTAAAATTTATGATATTGATTATGTTTAGAGATATTGATTTTCTTAGATTGCAAATGTTGGCCTGGAGGAATTTAGTTATGTTTTCTATTAAGTCCTGAATATGGTCATAAAAATATAATGAAGAGTTAATTAGTTTATGCCATGTATTGAACTTACCAACAGTATTCAGAAATAAATAAACTTCTAAGACTGTATTTTTCTATTTTATCTGCTAATTACTTGAAAATTTAGTTAATACATAAAGGTTGACCCACTCTATGATTATATTTAATTTACAAATATAATACCATACACATTCCTATACTATTCTGAAAATTCATCAAATTAACGTATTTAGACAAGCTTCTGTTAAATTTTTCTTTTGCTCAAACCATGCAATTATTTAATTCAGCTTTTAGCTAAGACTAATATTCAGAATATCAGAATGCTTGTTTGTCTGAATAAACAATTTAAAAATGACCCTAACTGAATAGGCATTTTTTACTTTGAAAGCCATATAATTGTTTAAAGATTATTTTTGCTATAGAAACACATTATGACTTCATGATATAACTGTGTGATACTATAAGTATACTTATTATATACTCAAGAGATCATATAAATAATGAACACATTTTTAAAAATATTGTTTTGTAGGTTTATCTTTAGCTATTTAGCTTCCACCTTGTCCAGTGAGATGATCTCAGGATAACTGATATAACATTTGGAAGAATAGCAATAATCAATTTTATCTACACAACAACTTTTCCCCCTATCATATTAGTAGAGATGAAGCACAGCAGAATCAGGCTTTTATGGAAATGCTTTATTAGTAGGCTGATTGTTTCGTTGAGGAATTCCTAGAACATACAGCCTATTACATAATCTGCATACAATAAGAAATGTATTTTACAGGCATGCCTCGGAGATATTACAGTTTCAGTTTCCAGACTGCTATAATAAAGCATTAAAACAAATCAAATGTATTTTTTTGGTTTCTCAGTGTTTATAAGTTACATCTATACAATAATGTACTCTACTAAGTAGCAATAGCATCATGTCTGAAAAAGAAAATTTCAGGAACACCTGGGTGGTGCATTCAGCTCAGCAACCAACTCTTGGTTTCTGCTCAGGTCATGATCTCAGGGTTGCGAGAGTGAGCCCCATGTCAGGCTCCACTCTTGACACACAGTCAGCTTGAGATTGTATCCCCTCCTCCCTCTGCCCCTCAGGCTTGTGCTCTCTCTTTCTCTCTCTCTCTCAAATAAAAATATAAATTTTTAAAAATTAAAAATAAAACATTATATACCTAAGTTTAAAAATGCTGTATTGCTAAAAAATGCTTCCAGTGAGTTATAATCTTTGATCACATAGCACCATAACAATCAATATTAATAGATACTGTATATGTAAATTTATATATATGTAAATAAATTCTTTATTTAGTTATAACAAATATAATAAGATGGAAAAGTTTGAAATATTGCTAGGATTACCAGTATATGACATTGAGATACAAAGTAAGCAAATACTGTTAGAAAAATTGTGCCATTAGAGTTGATGGATGCAGGGTTGCCACAAACCTTCAATTTTTAACAAATGTAATATCTACAAAGCACAATAAAGTGAAGCACAGTGAAATAAGGTATGCTTGTATATACAATTATTTTATGATTACTTATTTTAATTATAATTAATGAGTTTAATGTATTTTGCTACTGACCATACAGTGGAGCCTCTTTCTGTGTGTTAAAAATTGAGAAACTTATATTCATATGATCATCTATTTCAAAAATATTGATTGAACATTTACCAAGTGTTGGGTTGTATGCAAGGCACTGAAAATGCAGCAGTGGGCAAGAGCTAGTCTCTGCCTTCCATGAGTCCACAGTAAGGGGAATGAAATAAGTAAAGAGACTATTTCAGGACAGGTAACGATATTTTAGATATAAACATAATATTGAAAATTATAGATGAAAGATGACATGAATATTTACTTTTCCTTTATATTTATTTATTTATTTATTTATTTAGGAGAGAGTTGGTGGGGGGAGGACAGAAGAAGAGGAACAAGCAGACTCCATAGATCCAGCTGAGCTTAGATCCCAACACAAGGCTCAGTCTCACCACCCTGAGATCATGACCTGAGCCAGAATCAAAAGTCTGATGCTTAACCGATCGAACCACTCAGGTACCCCCTTACTTTGTTTTAAAAACTAATGAAAATAAAATCTACATGCTAAAGTTACCACATTACTTAATGTTTGAATATGGGCCATTATATAAAGCTTAATCCCCCAGAATTAAAACTAGCTAATATTTTTCAAGTATTCAGACTTACTATACTCTGTTCAAAGAGACTTACATGTTTCAGTCACTTATTTCTCAAAATTATCTAATGAAATTGGTATTGTTTTGCCATGGAGGGCACTGAGATTCCGAGTGTTAGATAACAAACTTCAAATGAAGAAGCTAGTGGTGGAAATGACATTTGTTCTTTATCAATTTGGTTAAGATTGGGTTAAGATTATAAGTGCTTAATCATTTACCTGTTGCAAAAGGTGATAGATGTGCTGCTCTGGTAGACTGAATATTTGGTTAAAAGTCTACTGAAGGGGGGTCCTGAGTGTCTCAGTTGGTTAAGTGTCTGCCTTCCGCCCGGGTCGTGATGCCAGGTCCTGGCATCAAGCCCTCAGTGGGGATCCCTGCTCAGTGGGAGACCTTCTTTTCCCTCTGCCTGCTGCTTCCCCTGTTTATGCTTGCTCTCTCTGTGTGTAAAATAAATGAAATCTTCAGAGAAAAAAAGTGCACTGAAGGCATGATTTGATAAAATCAGTTGTTGGAAAAATCAAATTTCATTTGATTAACTTGTCCTAATATATAATAGATAGTGCCTTTTTATCAAGAAGATACTTCACAAATGACTTGATCAAAAATTTGATGAAGCACTTGCAAATTGCATGATAAAGTTTGAATTACTATATTTTTTAATTCGAAAACTCTCTTTGGCCTTAAAAAAAAAGAGATTGAATTCTAAAATCACCTAAACTTTCTCTGGGTGTGCATCATTTTTGTAATTTATTCAACTCATAATTCAACACCTATTGGTAATTTGTACATTGGAAAATGATTTGAAAGTGTTGGGCATTATCCTGATCCCTATGGAACTAAAAATCAAAAAAGCATAACTTCCTACAGAAAGGTGTGAAAGAAAAGGCTCTAGGGAAATTTTACGGGAGCTAATTAATTCAGTCTGCCACAATAATGTTGCAACAGTCACATTATAAGGCTTCTTTCTGAAAATTAGATGTTAGTTTTGAAGTGTTAATATATTAAAATTAATGCAAATTATCTCAAATAGTCACTAACTTATGGATTTTCATTTGTTAGCAACAGTTATAGGTTTTACAGAATCAAATATGCAAATGTTGAGTGATCTAAAGAAAAAAATTCTTAGGCCTGATTAATTGCCAGTCTTTTATCTGAAAGAATTGAGATGAAACTTTTTTAAAGATTATTCATATTCATTTAAAATGGTGAATTGATATATTGAAATTAAAATGGGCTAAAGCATAGCAGTGTTTATTGAGAACAAAGTGTTTGTTATGTTATTTAGGATAAAATAACCACCTCTAAAAATATGCTACTAATTAAAGAATGGAGGATGCCTTCAGATGATTCATCATAGGGCGCTGCTAAATTTATGCACAGCATTTCACCTAGAAATGGACATTGATGAATACAGTAGAAATTTTGATTCTCAAGAAAGAAAGAAAATTAAGTCATTACCACTATCAAACTGATCACTCACTATGTTCTAGATGTGACCTAAGTGCTTTGCATTTAATATCTATATAAAAAAAGAATTTCCAATAATTCTCAAGCAAAATTTGGGAAAATAACCCCTAATTTAAGGTGAAAAAACTGCATAGTAGGAACTCAACAAGAGAGAAACCAAAGATCAGTTTTTGTTGGTTTGTTTGTGTTTTGTTTGTTTGTTTAAATATAGCTCAGTGTATCCTGAATTCGGTTCAAAACTGTGTTTATACTAGTGTGAAAAATGTGTGCATAATGTTGTGAGAAATGAACTTCCATTGCTTCCTTTTTTCTTTTTATGTAGGTGCAGTTGAGGATTTAAAAAATAAAGCTATATTTTCATTATTTTAAAAAATTAGAAATTGTTCTAAGCTTTTTGACATTCCTAAGAGCAATTCCTGTGGGAAAATTGGATGTGATCTTTCTAAAGCTTTTTTTTCAAAGATTAGTTTTAATGGAAAAATTGGCTGATATAAATGACATTATTAAATTCTTTACCTTAAACAGGAGAACACTTCAAGGTCATGATTGCTTTCATATATCAGAGGAATCCACCTTTTGTGAGGAACATACATAAAAGACCATTCCAGAACAATTGAGAGAACTCATACCTACACCATTTCTTAAAATGTAGGGATTATGTGTAATGTAAATTGCTGAGAAGTCAGGAACTACATTAAGCGTGTGACCTAATAGTAATTAGACACCATAAGTTTGACAAATACTTATAGGAATAGAGTTTGAAAAAAAATAAGCTGTCATTTTGAATGAAAGGGTAGTAAATTATAATAGAGGATAAAAGACCATGACTTGCCAGGATGATCTGAGGTAGATAGCTGTTTGGAGTTTGTTCACACCATTGAACACTTTGACATGATGGGACCTACAAGACATTCTTAAGAATTTAGTATGCTGGAATATTAAGTTGTAGAATATTAATTTATATAATGGGAAAGTAAAGCCATTGGTTTTTGCATAACAGTTTTCAAAAGGAAACTATAAGCCCCTGTCATAGCAAAAGAACTATCTACATGTAAAATAGAGGATAATAAAAAGTGTGAAAGGACAGCAGAATGAAGATATGCTTCCATCCCCACATGTCAACAAAAACAAGCATACAAGTCTTAGTCAGCCTTGTTATATTTACACAATAAATACTGAGAGTCTTCATCGTACTGGCATTGAAGAGTTAAAGAATCCAAATTTGACAAATACACTGGAAAAAAAAGGCAATGTAATTGTGGGGACAAATGCTCATGTTCTCACTAATGAGACTTCCAGTATAGGAATGACAAAAACAGGAGACCTGTGAGGAGGTAAAGACAACATTTAGTTTCTATATGGATTATTATGTCAGTTCTTGCTTTATTTTATTATTTTCTGTTTATATGGAAAAGAATCCATAGCTAGAGCTCTAGAATTTGTACAAATGTATCATAAGCATATTTCTTCAGCAACAAAAAAATTAACATTCCACGGTTTGAGGATTTTGTGGTCCGATGCTAGTAAATAAAAACACTTATTCTTAGTAAATTAAGGAGCTGGTTGTCTTATACTAATTATAATACCAAAAAAACCCACCATAATTTCTTTAGGGTACTTACTGTAATTCTCTTGTGATTACAGAGTTAACATAGAAACAGATTCAGTAATTTACTTGGCATGATTTAATTTTTGAAGATAATTCTTTTTCACTAGATTTAAAAATTAAAGTTTTTTTATGGCTAGATACTTTTCAACTCCATTTATCTGTTTTATATTTACATAAAACATGAAACTGTTAAAGTATACCAACAATAAGAATGGTGTTGAGAGGGTTCATAAATGAACTGCAAAATAAAACTGATTCTGTAATATATTATTAAGCTTAAGTATCTGTTGTTATTTATGTTTTTCCAAAGTCCACATAATATTATAGAAATTATATGTATGTTTAGAAATACTCCTTTTGAACTATCAAGATATTCTTTCATAATTTTGATCTTAATATAATGGCAATTTCCACATTCATTATGGGAACTCTTCCCTCCCAGTGGTCTATTTACCCACAACACCTCAACAATTCACTGACATGGTCATATACTGGAGTTTCTAATTACAAATAATTGCACTTCATTTAAGATCATGGTTTTATTTTAAGCATCAACTTTGGAAGATTGCCATTTTCCAACTTCCCATTTTTTTTTTTTTTTTTTTTTTTTTTTTTTACTTAAAAGGTACATGACTACCTTCCTAAGATTCTCTACTTAATTTAAGTTCTCTATTACATGTATACCAATACATATGTTTATTGCCCCTGCTATAACCTCACTACATACTCTATTCTTAGATTTCATAGTTCATCATTATCTTTACCCCTTTATTTTTATCCTCAACTTCCTTATGTATCAACTTTACTTACTTACAAAAACTCCAAATCTGACTAAATTCATTTTTTTTTACACATATTCTGAACTCTGGCAGCTGAGCAAAATTGGTATAAAAGCAAGCCATATCAATTGCTTTTACTTTAAATTTATGACCACACATTTCAAGGGACCCTCTGCTTAAATCTCACTTCACTATTCTCAATAAACTTAATCCTCTAGACTCTGAAATGAATATTTTACAGCCTGCTCATCAAACTCAAACCTCTCTATACCCGTCCTACCTCAATATTTTTATAACATCTTAGCATTTCCTGACTAAAATAGAAGCAATTGTATAGTAACTACCTAATCACCATTTCTAAACTATAAACCTACTGGTATCATTATTTATGTTGTATTTCTTTTCCTATTAAATAAACTGCCCTATCTCCTTTTTGAAGCCAAATTTTATGCTTGTTCACAGTCTCATTGTCTCCTATTACAGACTTAATTCCAAAATGATGTCACTGTTTCATATTTCACACAATTTTCCTTCTCTGCTTTGTTTTTTGACCTCAGCATAGAAATGTGTTCTAGTATGTTGCTGTTGCATCAAAAAAATTTTAAAAAGCTCATAAGAGTATTTCTCACTTCATTTACTACTCTATTCTTCTCTCCTTTAATTAGCAACATAAAACAAAGTACGGTCATTATTTACCACTTTGTTGTTTTATACCCAATTCTCCTTTAATCCTTCCAAACTAGGCTTACAATAATGTTCTCTTCACATCTCTAGTTGCTTTAATACTCTTTTAAAGTGAATTGATTAGTTGTTTTTCATTTTTCTCAGCATGTGATCCAAGTGAAACTTCCTCCATCTTGGAAAACATTATTCCCATGTGTGACAAGATACTACAGTTTTTTATTCTGTCACTTTCACCAGCAGCTTTTTTTACAATCTGTCAGATTTTTATTCGGCTTCTCATCTTTCACTCCTGAAGTTTGTATTCTCAGACTTTATCTTTGCTCCTATGGATCAGGGGTCCCAAGACCCCCCTCAGGACAGGGATTGACTAGAATGAGTCACATAACTCATGAAAGCTATAATGTTCATGGTTATTTTTTCTTATGGGAAACAGATACTGATGAAAATAAACAAAGGCAAAAGGCACATAGGATTTTTGGTTCCATCTCTTTGAAAAATGCCGGTGGAATTTTGATCGAGATGGCATTGAAAGTACAGGTTGCTATAGGCAGTATAGACATTTTAACAATGTTTATTCTTCTAATCCATGAGCATGTAATGGTCTTCTATCTTTTTGTGTCTTCTTCAATTTCTTTCCTAAGTGTTCTGTAGTTCCACAAGTACAGATCCTTTATCTCTTTGGTTAGGTTTATTCCCAGGTATTTTATGGTTCTTGGTGCTATAGTAAATGGAATCAATTCTCTGATTTCCCTTTCTATATTTTCATTGTTACTGAATAAGAAAGCAACTGATTTCTGTACATTGATTTTGTATCCTGCCACATTACTGAATTGCTGTATGAGTTCTAGTAGTTTGGGGGTGGGGTCTTTTCGGTTTTTATATAAAGTATCATGTCATCTGCGAAGAGAGAGAGCTTAACTTCTTCATTGCCAATTTGAATACCTTTTATTTCTTCTTCTTGTCTGATTGCTGTTGCTAGGTCTTCTAGTACTATGGTGAACAAGAGTGGTGAGAGTGGGCATCCTTGTCGTGTTCTTGATTTCAAAGGGAAGGCTGTCAGCTTTTCCCCAATTTAGGATGATATCTGCTGTGGGTTTTTCATAGATTTTATGAAGTTGAGGAATGTTCCCTCTATCCCTATACTTTGAATCATTTTAATCAGAAACAGATGCTGTATCTTGTCAAATGCTTTTTCTGCATCAATTGAGAGGACCATGTGTTTCTTCTCTCTTCTCTTATTGATTTGTTCTGTCACACTGATTGAGTTGCGAATGTTGAGCCACCCCTACATTCCATGTGTAAATCCTACCTGGTCATGGCAGATAATCTTTTTAATGTACTGTTGGATCCTGTTAGCTAGGATCTTGTTGAGAATCTTAGCACCCATATTCATCAGGGATATTGGTCTGAAATTCTCCTTTTTGGTGGGGTATTTGCCTGGTTTGGGGATCAGGGTAATGCTGGCTTCATAAAAAGAGTCTGGAACTTTTCCTCCTGTCTCTACTTCTTGAAACAGCTTCAGGAGAATAGGCATTATTTCTTCTTTGAATGTTTGGTAGAATTCTCCAGGGAATTTGTCAGGTCCTGGGCTCTTGTTTTTTGGGAGGTTTTTGATCACTGCTTCAATCTTGTTATTAGATGTTGGTCTATTCAGGTTGTCAGTTTCTTCCTGATTCAGTTTTGGAAGTTTATGGGTTTCCAGGAATGCATCCATTTTGTCTAGGTTGCTTAGCTTATTGGCATATAACTGTTGATATTAATTTCTGATAATCATTTCTGTTTCCTTAGTATTAGTTGTGATCTCTCCCTTTTCATTCATAATTTTATTAATGGGTCCTCTCTCTTTTCTTTTGGATTAGTTTGGCCAATGGCTTTTCAATCTTATTGATTCTTTCAAAAAACCAGTTTCTAGCTTCGATGATGAGTTCTACTGTATCTTTAGTTTCTATCTCAATGATATCTGCTCTATCTTGATTATTTCCCTTCTTGTGTGTGGGGTTGGCTTATATGGAACCAGAAGAGACCCCAAATTTCTAAGGAAATGTTGAAAAAGAAAAAACTGGGGACATCATGTTGCCTAATTTCAAGCTTCACTACAAAGCTATGATCATCAAGACAGCATGATACTGGCACAAAAGCAGATATATAGACCAGTGGAACAGAGTAAAGACCCCAGATATGAACACTCAAATCTTGTCAAATAATCTTCGAAAAAGCGGGAAAAAATATACAGTGGAAAAAAGATAATTTCTTCAATAAACGGTGCTGGGACAATTGGACAGCTATGTGTAGAAGAATGAAACTCGACAGTTCTCTTACACCATACACAAAGAGAAACTCGAAAAGGATAAAAGACCTCAATGTGAGGCAGAAATTTGTCAAAATCCTAGAGGAGAACATGGGCAGTAACCTCTTCGACATCGGTCACATCAACTTCTTTCAATATATGTCTCCAAAGGCAAAGGAAACTTTGTTTCCTTACTGTCTTGTTAATTTTGGCCATTGAAAGACAGTGAAAATGAACTTTTGGTACTTCATCAAGATTAAAAGCTACCACACAGCAAAGGAAATAGTCACCAAAACAAAGAGGCAACCCATGGAATGGGAGAAGATATTCGCAAGTGACACTACAGACAAAGGGCTGCTCTCCAAGATCTATATAGAACTTCTCAAACTCAACACACACAAAACAGATAATCACATCAAAAAATGGGCAGAAGACATGAGCAGATACTTCTCCAAAGAAGACATACCAATGGCTAACAGACACATGAAAAAAATGTTCATCATCATTAGCCATCAGGGTGATTCAAATCAAAACCACATCAAGATACCACCTTACACCAGTTAGAATGGCCAAAATTAACAAGACAGTAAAAAACATGTGTTGGAGAGGATGTGGAGAGAGGGGAACCCTCTTAATTGCAAGTTGGCATAGCCACTTTGAAAAACAGTGTGGAGATTCCTCAAAAAATTAAAAATAGAGCTTCCCTATGACCCTGCAATTGCACTACTGGGTATTTACCCCAAAGATACAGATGTAGTGAAAGGAAAGGCCATTTATACTGCAGTGTTCATAGTAGCAATGACCACAGTTGCCAAACTGTGGAAAGAACCAAGGTGCCTTTCAATGGACAAATGGATAAAGAAGATATGGTCATGGGATATTATGCCTCCATCAGAAAGTATGAATACCCAACTTTTATATCAACATTGACAGGACTGAAAGAGATTATGCTGAGTGAAATAAGTCAAGCAGAGAAATTCAAGTATCATATGGCTTCACTTACATGTGGAGCATAAGGAATAACATGGAGGACACTGGGAGATGGAGAGAAGTGAGATGAGGGAAACCAGAGGGGGAGACAAACCATGAGAGACCGTGGACTCTGAGAAACAAACTGAGGGTTTTGGAGGGGAGGAGCGTGGGGGGTTTGGTGAGCCCGGTGGTGGGTATTATTGAGGGCATGTATTGCATGGAGCACTGGGTGTGGTACATAAACAATGAATTTTGGAACACTGAAAAGAAACAAAATAAAATGGGGAAAAAAAGAAAAAAAGGCACATGGGGTCGAGTCCAAGTACAAGCTCCCAGTTATTTACTAAGTGGAGTCCTACAGACAGTACTTAATTCTCCCAGCAACAATGTTTGATGGTATGTTTGAATATTGCTAACCATGGAGAAGCTCACCTGAGCTTTGATGTCCAGGATATTTATTGGGTGATAGCCATGTAGGCATAGTGTGCTGTGTAACTGACCTAAATTACTCATTCTCCAACTTCTCCAAAGTTCAAACTGATACAGAATTACCAAAGGCTATGAAATCACAATTAACATGAACTATCTGGCATGATACAAACACATTTTTATTATGAAAGATATTCTAAGTGCCTAGAGGATAAATCCTAGAAACTGGTCAAGGCCCAGGTTTTGTTTAATTTGTTTTTGTTTGTTTGTTTGGGTTTTTTAAAATGTATTATTTGTTTCAGGGACACCTACATCCCAATGTTTATAGCAGCAATAGCCACAATAGCCAAACTATGGAAAGAGCCCAGATGGCCATCCACATGAATGGATAAAAAAAGGTGTAGTATATATATACAATGGAATATTATGCAATCACCAAAAATTGAAATATTGTCATTTGCAGTGCCATTTGCAAAGGAACTAGAGGGTGTTAGGCTAATTGAAATAAGTCAATCAGAGAAAGACAATTATAATATGATTTCACTGATATGTGGAATTTAAGAAACAAGGCAGATGATCATAGGGGAGAGAGGAATGGGCCAGGTTTTTCTTTGGAATGTGCCATTTGAACACCCAAACCTATTACCCTTTATGATACACCCTCTATTCCATCTATACTTTCTTATTTGCCGCATACAATTCCATGGTTTAAAAACCTTAAGTATGCTAAGTAACAACACACTGTATTTCAGTCATCTCCACTAAACTCCACACAGCCATGTAAACTATTTATTAAAGATTTAATAATTGGGTCTAATTTTTCTCTACAATTTTCAGCTCTAGTATATATATGCTTGCTGTAAGCTTGTTACTGATATGATATATCTCATCACCTCTCTACTTTGGATTTGTCTGGGTGTCTTCCTTGCAATGGAACAAAATATACCAGTTTTGAGATTAGGCTTACTCTCATTCTACCTTTGTTATTTGCCATCAAATATTGCTTTGGATTAATTTCCTGGTACCAGACATAAGAAACTGAGTTATTTGGCCCACAGGCCTGTAATAGAAATCAGACTCACCTCAGGCTCTGCAGTCAGAGCAGAGTCTCATTGTCTACCCCAGCCTGGATTCAGCAAAACCCAAGTAGATTCACTGATCCATGGGATGCATAATTATTTTTTTTCTTATTTTGTTTTAAGTTTAAGAGCACCTGGGTGGCTCAGTTGGTTAAGCGTCTGCCTTCATCTCATGTCATGATCTCAGGGTCTTGGGATCAGGCCTGCGTCAGTCTCCCTGCAGAGTAGGGGGTCTGCTTCTGCCTCTTCTTCTTCCCCATCTGCTCATGCTCTCTTTCTCTCTCTCTCTCAAATAAATAAATAAAATGTTTAAAAAATGATTTTTTGTTACATTTATTTAGTTATTTAAATAATCTCTACCCCCAATGTAAGGCTCAGACTCAGAACCCATGAGAATTCATGCTCTTTCAACTGAGTCAGCTGGGTGCCCCAAGATGCATAATTGTGTTGAGGCTCTGGGTTTTAGAATGAGTTGTTTCTCAGAATTATAGTGAAAAAGGGTTGACTAATACATTACTTAAAATCTTTACTGGGTAGTAAATATGAAACTTAATAATCAGTTTTATGAACATCTAAAAGACCAGTGCTATTTTGATGCCAGGAATAAGCAGCTTCTTAATTTTCCTATTACTCAAATTCCTTATCTATGAATTAAACCCAAAATAATACCCACCTCAGAATTTTTGTTAAAATCACATATATAAATTTATGTACAATTCATAGTACAGTACCTTGTCCTTCATTCATAATGACAAAAATATCCATTATATTGAAATCATTTTGTTCAGTGATTTGTAATCTCACTTAAATTTTAGTTTATCTCTGATTTAAGACAGAATTCTAGATTCACATCTTCAAACATGTCATCTTCAATAAAATGTGAAAATCTACCAATATTAACACTTCAGTAAATATTGCCATGATACATTCAATTTCTTAAGCCAAAAGCTTAGAATTCTCTGATCCTTTATTTTTCTGACATTTTTCATCACTAGGATTTTTTACTCTGATTCCAAGTCTTACCATCAGGCTAATCTATCTTTAATCTAAGACAGCTTCATCTGTTATCAGGAATATTTCAATAGCTTCCAAACTGATATCCATGATTTCTATTATCCTCTCTCCTACTGAGGGGCTTCCACTCAGTATTCAGTGTCACCTTAAATATAACAATCCAAAAATATCACACCCATACACAAAATCATTTAATGGTCCCTCTTACCATTCACAATGAAATCTAAAGTCTTTGCGTAGAATTCTAACCTCTATGTAAGCTGCATACCTTTTACACCCATTCTAGAGAGGAAAAGGTTAAACAGATATAATTACTGGCTATCATAAAGGCAGATAGTGATAAATTTCAATAATAAATATAGAAGGAAAGGAAATGGAGCCTCTGTGGTAGAGATGAACTATTTAGATGAATGGGCAAAGAGGACCTTCCTTCAGGCTTCTGACTGATAAAACATTCAAGTAGTGTGAAGAACGAGAAAGAAACTAGAAAGTGCTAATGTCTGAAGCCATAGCAACATTGAGGATCAGCAAGACAACCTGTAGCTGGAATAGGCAAGTTAACCTATAGTTCTAACATAGTGAGGAGTCATGGGAGTGATGGGTGATTATATGAAAAAAGATTAAGCTGTATTATACCCTGGTTGGTTAAATCCAACTTTCTATACATTTCATGCCTGCAACCTTATAACATCAGGTATAGAGAAAAAGTCCACAATAAATCTGACCACCTCACTCTAAAGACACTATCATTTACCTTGAATGTGTTCCAAATGCCGCCTGCCAATCTTATAATATTGTCCTAGTTCATTCACTCTTTCACTCTCTGGTCATTAATTTCATTGCCTTTTATTGCTCGTCAAATCTCTCCCTACCTAATTCTAGCTCTTAGCTCCTGACCTTGCTTTCTCTTTCAGAGATGAGAAAATTGAAGCTATAAAAAGAGGACTTCTCTGTGTAAACCTGGCGATTCACAGACCTGTACCCCTGGGGCTAACAATACATTATATGTTTATAAAAAATTAAAAAAAGAGGACTTCTGTAAGTCCTCCTGCCATGTTTACTTAAGCTTCCCATCTGTGCTCTTACTCTGTGTAGTTGCTCTTGAGACTATAGGTAAGCCTTTTTTTACAATAAAAATCAAACTTGCTAGTACTCTGATTCAAATAACTGTGCTGCCCACCCCTAATCTAATCAAAGATAACCGTATAACCGTTCTCTTGTCTTATTCTGAATCAGTTGATGTTTTCCACTTGACTGGGTCTTTTGCATCTTCCCACAAACACATTTAACAATATCACTTGACCTTTCTGGATTCCACAGCATTTTTTTTTTTTTTTTTTTTTTTTTTTTTTAGTCTTTACAGACAATTGTTGGATTTTCTCTAATACCTCTCCTCTCATTCTCTCTTCAACCTACTCCTCTAGACTTTCATCTCTTATGCTACACTAAAACTGCCCCTAATTAAATTACTAGTGATCCTTCTGTGGCTAAACCCAATGGTTAAAATTTAGTCTTAGTTTTATTTGGCTGATAGGCAGTATATATCCCAGATGCTTTTCCCCCCTATTTTTCTTCCCTGAAACCTTCTCCACTTAAAACTTCCTGCCCTCCTAACTTTCTGTCTAGTGCTCCTAAACTCCTTTTTTGGTTCTTCTTCATCTTCTTGACCCCTAACCATGGAGTTCTCCAGGACTCAGTTCTTGGTCCTGCCTTATTTTCTATTTATGCACATTTATTTAATGAGCTCATCCATTCCATGTTTTTATACATGATAAAAGTACAAGATTTCTTTTTGGACTCACATACTTGATAGCCTATTTGATAGTTCCACTTGAATATCTATTTAACATCAAAACCTGCTGTTCTTTCCCCTAAGGTCAGCTCTATTCTTTTCTATATCATAATAAATGGTAACATTATTCCACTAGTTTTTTGTTTGTTTGTTTGTTGGTTTGTTTTTTAGGACAAAGACTTTGCAGGCATTGTTTACTTCTCTTCTTTCTCTCACATCCTATATTTGGTCCATAACCAACATTTTAAGCTCTACCCTCATAGTATATTTGGAATATCCAATTAATTCATTTCCTCAACAGCCATTGCTACTACTCTGGAAAAGGCAGCATAAAATCTTTCTTGAATAACTATAATATTTTCTTAAATGTTTCACCTGCTTCTAACATTGCCCTTTTTAAAGTTATCAACATAACATCTAGATTTATCCAATTAAAACACAATCTGATCCATTCACTCTTCTGCTCAAAATCTCCTGATCAAGGGCCTGAATGATTCTCCCACCCCTTAATTCTTGGAATTTATCTCCCATTAAACTTTTCTTTTAATCACTCAGCTCCAGCCACATGGAGGTCGCCTTCTGGCCTCAGAAACTTTGAACTTGCATTCTCCTCTTGCGTGGAATCTCCTCCAGTGATTTTCACAAGGCTTTGTGCCTTTGGGGTCTAAACTAGACAGAGTAGGGGTGTCTGTGGGGGTGCTTGTGGCTTTTCCTGACTGTATTCATTTCTCATAGCTGTTCTACAAAGTTCCACAAACTGGGTGACTTGGAGAACAGAAATGTTTTCATACAATTCTGGAGGATAGAAGTCTAATGTCAAGGAATTAATTAAGGTTAGTTCCTTCAGAGGAACCTAAGAGAGAATCTCTTCTATGTCTCTCTCTTAGCTTAGGTTGTTGAGCACCAGTCCTTTGCATACATTGCCTTGTGGGTACATTGCTCCAATCACTGCCTCCATCTTCACATGGTATCTCTATTTCTCTGTTTCTTACAGCCAGATTCCCTCTGTGTCTCATTTCCCTTCTTCCAAGGACATCAGTCACATTGGACTAAGAGTCCATTCTGCTCCATTCTATTCCTACATAACCTACTTTAACTAATTACATCTGCAACCACCCTGTTTCCAAATAAGGTCACATTCTGAGGTACTGAGGGTTATGTTTTAACTAACCTTTTTTGACAGACACAGATCAACCCCATAGCACTGTCCATTCCATCTAGAATTGCACCTGACATTCTCTGTTGCTTTTCCTAATTTATTTTTCTCTGTGGTATATATCACCATCTTACACTCTATATATTTTAGTAAGCTTTTATGTTATTGTCTGTTTCCTCCCACAAGCTTTTAACCTCTATGAGGGAAGAAGTTTTGATCTATTTTACATTATATTCTACTCTTGGTGCAAAAAAGTGGAAAATAGTTGTTACATATTCATGATAAATATTTATTTAATAAATTGATGAATGAAATTTAAAAGGATTAATGAAGGAATAAATCCCTAGACTATAGCATTCTTTATTCTAAGCACTGAAAATATAATTAAAAAAAAGCCATATGCAGTTTTGTCTATTTCTAACACTGGAATGTATTAAACATATCAATCCTTACCTTCTTAAGTGCAGGTTGACACCAGCGATGCTTTCACCAACAATGTGAACAATATTCACATAAAATTCAAAATATTACCAGCATGAGGTGCTATTTATTATTCATAGTTAAGAAGACACTACCCTGCATAAAGTCTGTGTTCGTATGTGTCTATTAAGAACTAAACCACAATCTATATTCATTTCTCTGGTATGTGTATGATAACATGGATGGATCAACCTTAATGAAAAATCACTTGGTACTAATGCTTCCTCCACAATCTCCCAAATCCCATACCAGTAATGGAAGTACTAAAACTGAGAGTAACATGTAATATAATTTTATTTTGACATCATTGCCCATTTTCTTTTGTAAGTTTGCTCTTTCACAGGCATTCATGATGTTAATGCATTTTTTATTGCTGTATACATTGTAGTCCTGTTGAATTATGAATAAGATTCAAAACTATATATCACATATGTTTACTCAAAAGCAAAAAAGTTGGAGTTAATAATGAATTTTATCATATATCAAAGTCATCTGGAAACTATTCAAAAATAGTCCATTTTTATTATCACTTTTATGGCTGCAAGGCAGTAAGTGATATTAAATTTGGGCAGTGTTGCTTTTTTGTAAACCATTATGAAATGGAAAGATAGAAAATTAAAAAAGAAAAAGGAGCCATGGATAATTTGAGATTCATTAGACATATACTTGTGGATTTATACTTTCCCACTTTCAAAGTGATAAAAATATGACAGATTTAGGTGAAGACTTTCACTTGGAATATTTTGGATTTGTTCTTAATCATCACACTGAGCACAAATATGTACCATAGAATGTGCTTCTTAGTATACATAAGTAAGGTTAAATGTAATGAAACTCATGCTTTAGAGGGAAATTCGATCTGAATTCTCTTTCCTGATTTTGTTCCTCTGTCACTAGGTCATATCACTTAACATTTTTAGAATTTAGTTCCTGATCAATTAAAATGGCAGGTGCAATATTAGTTTAAATCCTGTAATATGCCCTTGAGGCACTGTTCTAGAGATCTTACAGATATTATGTCATTTCATTTGCATAACATGCTGGTATGGTATATAATATTACCCCTTCTGTAGACAAATAAGTCAAGAAGGTTTCTAAAAGATAAAGCTAATGGTGGATATGTAATATATATAATTTTATTTTTAACAGAGTTATTCATGAATATAGTTAAAGAGTCAAAGAGTTCTAGGGGCTCTTGGGATGGCTCCATCAGTTAAGCATCTGATCCTTGGTTTCAGCTCTGGTCGTGATCTTGGTTTCAGCTCTGGTCATGGCATCATGCCCTGCATTGACCTCTGTGCTGAGCACGGAATCTGCTTCAGATTCTCTCCCTCTCCCCTTGCCACTCCCCCTGCTGCTTGTGTGTGTTTACTCTCTCTTTCTCAAATAAATAAAATACAAAAAAAAAAAAAAAAAGCCAAAGAGTTCTAAAAATTCTTGCAAAGAAGATAACCAGACATTGCTCCATTCCTTATGTTACCTATTCATACTTCCTAATAAATAAATCCTTCCTACTCCTCCATTCCAGACATTCCCAATTCCTACTTCATAGAAGCTGTCACTTTTCTTTCTTTTACTATTCTTTTGGCATTTATCTTAATAGGTGCTTATATCTTAACTTACTAAGTTTTCAGTGTTATATGTTATCTAATATTTTGTTCCTATGGAAGCCATATTTTATTTTGTTTATACTGTACTGTCCCCTTACACCTCTCCCTGCAGCACACATGCTCACTTCTTTCACAATTAGCACAATTTTTTGAGTTTCATAATTATCATGTTTATATACTTAATGTTTATGTAACATTATTCCCAGTTGGCGTCCATAATGCTGAATAAATGTGTGCATTGCTTTGTATAGCTTTTGTTTGCCCAGCAGTTAGTCATTGTCTCCTTGGTTAAATTTTCTATATACCCATCTTTTATTTATCCACAAGCAATCTTCAGAATTTTAAATATCTTCTTAATATATTCATAAAGATCAGGTATCAACCTTTGAAGGCATGTATCTTGAAGCCTTCCATTCTACTACTCAAATATGGACTAGCTGCTTTCTGAGCCAGTTACACAACAGCACTTCTCTATGGTAGTATATTTTTAGTTTTCTTGTCTCCTATCTTTCTCTCTTTTTTTTTTTTAAGATTTTATTTATTTATTTGACAGAGGGGATCACAAGTAGACGGAGAGGCAGGCAGAGAGAGAGAGATAGAGGGAAGCAGGCTCCCTGCTGAGCAGTGAGCCCGATGCGGGACTCGATCCCAGGACCCTGAGATCATGACCTGAGCCAACAGCAGCAGCTTAACCCACTGAGCCACCCAGGTGCCCGATCTTTCTCTTTCTTGATTTATTTATTCTTCTGCAGGATAACTTTTAGTAACTTTTTGTGAAAGAGCCTGTGGGAGCATTGCCCACTTAAATGTAATGTAGTCTACAATCACATCTGATTCTTATTTTGCATACTAAAATTTTAGTTTTAAAATTTGGAAATTTTTTAGAAACAATTATTTTAGAATTAATTATCTTAGAAATAGTCACCTTACAGACTTTTTTAATGTCTTGTTCTTTTGCTTCTATGTTCTAGTGTTATTTCTAAATCGGATGCTACTCCAGTTCCCAACCAGTTTTATACCACCTTTAATTCTCTTGACTTTAATTCTCTCCCTCTTGTTCCTCCCTCTCTCTCTCTCTTTAGATCTTTCTATCATGAAGTTTCTAAAATTTGATGATATCCTAATTGTAAAGCATTTTAATTTGGAAACCCATGATCTTTGGTTAGTTTTTATATTTATTTATTTTTTATGCTCTAAAGTCTCCCATTTTCTTTCTTTCCTGAATTTTTCTGGTGCTCATATTATTCAGACATTTGTACTTTGATCTTTAATTTGGTCTATGTTTTACTTTCTGGGAAGTACTCTCAACTTTAAGTTTTTAGTATCTTTGGAAATTAAAATTTCTTCCAAATTTCAATTTAATTTTCCTTTCATGCTATCATAGCTTTCAGGACAAAGTGAAATGGTGAGTGTAACTTTTGGATCATTTCATTTAAAACAAGCATTTGTCCTCTACTTCTGCTCTTCTGCTTAACTCTTAACTCTTCTGCTTAACTCTCCCTTGAGTAGGAAAGTGGTCGTGAAAGTGAGCTGTTCTACCACATAGATGAAGACAAAACCCTTAGGGTGAGGGGAGAACAAAGTAAAGGATTCTGTTCTTTAACAACTTCATATGTAAAACTGTCCTGTCAGCCCAAAGCGGTTCATCTCGAATATTTCATAAAAGAGAAATAAATACCCAAGTTACTGTGCTTTTGGCACTTTTTGTAATAGCAGTTTAGCCAATATGCTAACTCATAGAGTATAAAATACTAAAAACCATTGGAAAAACAATTTTCTTTTTCTCCTAAAAGTGAACTTGCATGTAACCTACTAGAAAATGACGACAAACAGATACATGCAGTAGTATTTGTAGCAGTTTATTCATCTGTAAAACTGAAATCAATCCAAATATTCATTAGCAAAAAAGTCATACAATGACACAGTGAATCACATGAACATTCATCAACAGTTGCCTGGATTTCATTTGTACTACTTCTAAAAGGAAGGAAAAACTTAATATAATTTTGGAATATACACAGAGATGATGAGATATAAAAAGTTTGATAATGTTTAGCACAAAAGTCAGACTAGACTAGCAAAGTAAAGAAGGGGAGAAAGAAGTATACAGAGGAAGAAATATGAAGTAGGCTTTAAGGAGCTATGTTCTAGTACTTAGTCATGTTGAGGTAAAATAGGTATTTTCTTTTTAAATACTTTTTTTTTAAATGAACACATTTTATACTCTATTTTTATGTTATATATTATGAAAAGAAAAATTTGGAGCACTGGTAGCTCAGTCAGGTAAATAGTCAACTCTTGGTTTCAGCTCAGTATGTGAGCTCATGGGTCTTGATATCAAGCCTAGGAGTCTCGTGCTGGGCCTTAAATCTGCTGGGGATTCTCTCTCTCCCTCTCTCTTTACCCCTCCCACCCCCTCGGTGTGTGCATGCTGTCTCTCACTCTCTCCCCCCTCTCTGTCTTTAAATAAATACATATATCTTAAAAAAAAAAAGAAAAAAATTGCTATCATTTATAAGATGTGTTTTATTTACATATATAACATAACCTGTCTATTGTATCTCTGTATCGCATTTGATAAAAGATGTGTATGAATATAACATATAGCATACAGCCCAAAATTTTTCTGTGAAGTTAAAACGGATGAGAGATGCTGTGATGGAGAAAATGTTAATTGGAAAAGGTCTTTAAAGGCAGTTGCATTACTTTAAAAATCCAATACTCTAAAGCTTCAGTGAAGTTTGTATAAAATTAGTTTGAATCTGGCAAAGAGGGCTCCTCCTGTGAATCACAGTGGTCTGTCATGTAACACAGGTAGGGAAGTACCTGAGGGAATAAAAAAGGCACTGTGATTAGAGATTTCTTTTAACCTAGGGAAAAATACAATTACGAAAAACCCTGTTGAAAAGCTTTCCAAAACCCTGTGAAAGCCATAATACTCTACGGAAGCTTGGAGAGGCATTTTGCTTGCCTTCACTTAAAGTGCATGACAGTCAGAGTCTGATTCTGGGAGAGACTTGATTTTTGTTTGGCTCAGCAGGCAATTTAATTAAAACACAATGTTTGGTTGGAAAGAGTCTGTTTTTATGCAGCTGTGGCCTTCTTTCATTTATGGATATTTAACTGTAGTACTTACTTTTTTCCTCAGTCTGTTCACAACATACAACTTTTTTTTATGAGCTATAGTCCATCATGTTTTATAAGATTTCTAGTTCTTAAAATGGCAACTTCAATTTACCAGACAACATTAAATAAGTTCTTTTCCTTACAAAATCATCTTATTGTAATGGTCAGATTATCTTATAATTTTTTATGATTATATCCCCAAATAGTCCTATATGTGAGTTACCTAGTTTGAGAGACCAGATTGAAGAGAAGGAAATTAATATTTATCTTATATTACTAATATTTCATCCACAATAATCCTTTAATTAGCATCCAATCTAGAAGAGAGTGATTATTGAAGATGCTTACCTCTTTGTTACATTCCATGATATAATCATTTTAAGTCTGAGAGAAGAGACCCTAATTACACTGATTCTTTTTCGGAAAAAAAAAAAAAAAAAAAATATATATATATATATATATATATATATATGTATATAAATTAATTCTCCTGGATATCATCTGGAGTCTGAATTAGACTAGAGTCATAAGAAAGCACACCTAAAATCTTGCTAAGTCAAAAATTGATGTTAGATGCCAGTGGGTAAATTGAAAGTAATTATTTCTGGGTTGCATAAATATATTGGGTAACATGAAAACCTGAGTAAGCCAGTTACTGAATATAGTCTATGGTTTTCTCAAAAGGTAAATTAACAAAGATTTGCTTTGTTACAGATTTCCACGTAATATTGTTAAGTAAGTACTGAGGCCTGATATCATCTCTCTCTACCAAGTCATTATGTGCTTGCCATGTATATCTTAGGAAGTGAATAAAGGGATTATAAGTAAAATGAAAGTAACCTCCAACCTCACTAAAAACTATGGAAGGTTAATATATAATACAGATGGGGTGAGTTTGATAGAGAAAATGAATGAGTACTAGATTTATAATTATCCCCTCTGAGATAAAATAATGTTACCAGGCAGTAAAAGGAGAAAATGCCACAAGAAACCAAGTAATACCCACAATATAGAGAGCAAGAGCTGGAGATGAAGACATTAGAGACACTGTGAGAGAAAAAGAAAAAACAAAAACAAAAACCTCACTTGGATGCCATTTCACAGTAGGCCATTTCAGCCACACTTGAAATGTTAGATATGTGAAGTCTTGGGGATTCATTAAGTAGTGCACCACAGAGCTGCCTCCATCTCACCTCCATTTTGGGGCTACTGAATTGTTGATATATTAATGTAAATTTAGAGCAATTGGCAGAGCATTACAGATTTTAGAGAAGGATTTCAAGAATTACCAAATTAAAAAACAATGAGAATAAAGGAAAATCCACTCATCCCATCTATAGCTAACATCAGGCCAACACTGATTTTTTTTTCGGATTCAAGGAAGTGGAAGGAAACAACACCAAAATAACAAGCTGTGAGACTGATGAAAAGAAACCAAAACAAGTAAAAAGTAAGAATGTAAAATTTCTTTTACAATAATGTCTCCTTGGAGACTCAGAATAACATAAAGGAGGACAAAAATATTTTGCCCAGAAATATTGGTACTGCTGTGATTACACAGTCTCCAAACATAAGTAGTCTCCCATTTCTAGTCCCGTTTGAAGGGAAGTACTTTCAGATAAATATATTAACTTTAGTTATACCATACCATTCTACTTGTCTCACTTTACGTACTCATCGTGAAGACTTACAAATTGACAGAGATGATTTTTTTTCTTTTTTAAATTTTTTATAAACATATATTTTTATCCCCAGGGGTACAGGTCTGTGAATCACCAGGTTTACACACTTCACAGCACTCACCAAAGCACATACCCTCCCCAATGTCCATAATCCCACCCCCTTCTCCCAAACCCCCTCCCCCCAGCAACCCTCAGTTTGTTTTGTGAGATTAACAGTCACTTATGGTTTGTCTCCCTCCCAATCCCATCTTGTTTCATTGATTCTTCTCCTACCCACTTAAGCCCCCATGTTGCATCACCACTTCCTTATATCAGGGAGATCATATGATAGTTGTCTTTCTCTGCTTGACTTATTTCGCTAAGCATGATACGCTCTAGTTCCATCCATGTTGTCGCAAATGGCAAGATTTCATTTCTTTTGATGGCTGCATAGTATTCCATTGTGTATATATACCACATCTTCTTGATCCATTCATCTGTTGATGGACATCTAGGTTCTTTCCATAGTTTGGCTATTGTGGACATTGCTGCTATAAACATTCGGGTGCACGTGCCCCTTTGGATCACTACATTTGTATCTTTAGGGTAAATACCCAATAGTGCAATTGCTGGGTCATAGGGCAGTTCTATTTTCAACATTTTGAGGAACCTCCATGCTGTATTCCAGAGTGGCTGCACCAGCTTGCATTCCCACCAACAGTGTAGGAGGGTTCCCCTTTCTCCGCATCCTTGCCAGCATCTGTCATTTCCTGACTTGTTGATTTTAGCCATTCTGACTGGTGTGAGGTGATATCGCATTGTGGTTTTGATTTGTATTTCCCTGATGCCGAGTGATATGGAGTACTTTTTCATGTGTCTGTTGGCCATCTGGATGTCTTCTTTGCAGAAATGTCTGTTCATGTCCTCTGCCCATTTCTTGATTGGATTTTTTGTTCTTTGGGTATTGAGTTTGCTAAGTTCTTTATAGATTCTGGACACTAGTCCTTTATCTGATACTCAACAAAATACTAGCCATTAGGATTCAACTGTACATTAAAAGGATTATTCACCACGACCAAGTGGGATTTATTCCAGGGCTGCAAGGTTGGTTCAACATCCACAAATCAGACAGAGATGTTTTTTTAATCTGCCATGACTTATAAATAGAACTGTAACCTCATCAGTTTCAGGAAACATAAAATTAGGTATATACTGATGGTTGAAAACTTCACAAAACAGGACTCCGTATGTATACTTTTAAGTTAAAATGTATCTACCAGAAACCTAACGCAAACATCAAACTTAATATTGAAACTTAGGAATCAGAGCATTCAAGGGTATCGTGAGGATTAGCATCAGCATAGGGGAGGAAGGTGAATTAACTAAATAGGGTATATTTGAGAACCATATGTAATACTAGACTTTTCTGTCCTAATGTTCACCCCATATCCAAAATTCATATGAAATAGCACAAAATAAAGTTTAAAATCTCACCTTTCTCCTCACATATAAATGACTGACTAGGTAATACAAGCACCAAATATAACAGCCTCACAAAAACAAAGCAGAATATCAGAAGAGCACAAGCACTATGAAGAAAGATAGCAAACTAAACAACTGAATTTATACATAAGGCAGAACAGTATTTTTAAAAAATGCACAATAAATATGCCAAGGAAGGGTAGAGATGAAGTTACAAACTAGCAGCAGGAGTAAGCCAATTTAAATTATTATGTATAAAATTTTAATTGTGAAAGATCTCAATAAATGTTTTGGGTAGAAAAATGAATTTGGTCAACAGATGGAATTAATGACCTCGATGATGAGGTAAGGGAACTATCCCAAAATAACTGAGTTAGAAACATCAGCATAAGTTTTATGAGTATGAAATAAGAGAAAAAATGAAGGAGGATGGAAAGACCTCGTGATATAATAACTAGAATTTTTCAGAATTAAACATGGAAATGACCAGCAGAATATGTAAGGGCAAATCAAATGCACACACACACACACACACACAAACACACAGAAATACTGTTTTTAAATATAAGAACCTCAAAGGAAACATAATTTTAGAACCACCAGAAAGGAAAAAGGTTCACCAGCAAGAGATAGAAATCATTTCCAACTTCTCACTAGATGATATTTGAAAGTGCTTAAGAGATTAATAGTTCCTTTGTAAATCACTGACATGCAAGTAAACAGTCATTTGAATATCTTGACCAATTCCAAATTGGCAGGTTTGAATATTGGAAATCTAAACTAACATGTAATAAGTATATACAATGGATAGTAATAAACTAACGACAACCAATAGAAGAAGAAAATAAATGTATGAATAGCAGAGAAAATCCAAGTGAACCAAGGAAAATTAAGGATAAAATATAAAATCAAAAAAATATATAAAACATAAAACAAAAAACTAAATTAACAGAGAATACTTCCAAAATAATAATTGTAATATACACAAATTAATTAAATTGCTATGAATAGACAAATTCCAAATTATATTAAAAACAAAGATCAAGCAGTCTATACACACAGATACATATATGAATTTTGCACACACACAAATACACACATAAGAAACCTGAAATAACTTCTAGAAAATCTTAATAGCATACTAAATATAATTTAAATATAGCTTTAAAGCTAAAAACAGTATGAGTAATAAAAAGCTGTACTATATACTAATAAAATACATACTTTTTCAAGAAGAGATAATAATCACATTAGAACCAGTCACCAAATGTATCAATAGGCAGTTACCAAAATGCCTCTCCAGTACCCCATTTAGATATTTTTCTCTTCTGTCAAATATTTTAGTTATAATTATATCTATGGCTATTTAATGAACCCACTAAAAAGTTCAAAAAAAAGGTGAAAATGGAAAAAGAAGAGCAATATCACTATTGGATAGAAAGGAAGGACAATATCAAGGGACCAGAGCTTTGAGAATATTCTTGCTGTTGTGAAGATAGTAATAACAGAAGAAAATAAATATTAGCTTCTGATCATATCAAGGAGATGAAAAATGAATTTTTTTCAATAAAGTCAAGGAAAATTCTCAAAATGAAAGAGCTATGACTAGAAATACTAATGAAACTTCTCTAAATACTAGAAAAACTAAGAAATGCCCGCTTGTTTATAAACAAAATATCTTCAATGAACATAATGTATGACAGACCAGTTCATGAGTCACGAAGATGAGAGAACATTCAGAAAGTCAATCCAGGGGCATTCTGAAAGCCAAATTAGCTTTTTACATACAGAAGGTACCCAAAGTAAATGCCAGAGTCTTAAAAAGAATCATCAGTGGGTTTTTTTTTTTGGAAGTGATGTAATACAAGGTTTTAGAAAAGCCACAGAGAAGATAGAGGTTATGTCTTTATTTATTTACTTATTTATTTATTGTTATGTCTTTTATTTTTATTAACAATTTTATTTATTTGAGAGAGAGTGAGCATGAGAGCACAACTAGGGGGAGCAGCAGAGGAAGAGGGAGAAGTAGGCCCCTCACTGAGCAGGGAGCCTGATGTGGGGCTTGCTTGATTCCAGGACCCTGGGACCATGACCCAAGCTGAAGGCAGATGCTTAACTGACTGAGCCACCCAGGTGTCCCAGATTAAGTCTTTTTAAAGTCTAGCTTGATAGAACAGTTTGGGAAGTGGATCTAAAAGACCAGTCACATGAATTAGCCAGAGGCAATTAATGAAAGACAAATTGGATAATAATGTATATTCTCAAGCATTCGCACATGTGTAATCCCTGGGGTGGGGTAGGGTAGTGAAGCTATTATTTTGAATTTCAGCCAATAATAGATACTTGTTGGTAAAACAGTGGTGAATCCATTTTAGTATAAAAATAAGAACCATGGTTAAATATAAGAATACAAATATTAATATTGAAAATATACATATAACTTAAGCAAAATCTAGAGAAGTGTGCTGGGAGAGTGGAGATAGAGAAATCTATAAAGATGCCATGGTTATTATGTTTATTGGTGGACAATAGAGCTTGTAATGACTTCAACCTTATACACTAGAAACTTAAAAGGAATGATTTTAGAATAAACATTTATAGTAAAGAAATATTTATTGGAATGCTAGCCGCTTTCTTATTTTTGCTTCAGATTTATTTAGCTAAATTCAAGTAAAGTCAACTTGGCATACCTTATTGAAATAAGCTGCAGTGTGATCCATTTTTAATTATTTATATGTCTATACCTATTAAGAATAATTCAACAAATATTTATTGGATACTATTAGGACCCTCTGTATTTTATTGGTGCTGAGGATATAGCAGTGAATAAAATGAACAAAAGTCATTGCCTTCAGTAAATTATGTTTAGGTGAAGAGGCAAGAAGTAAAATATATCCCATAAAAGTTGTGTACTTTTTGGGATGCCTGGGTGGCTCAGTTGGTTGGACGACTGCCTTCGGCTCAGGTCATGATCCCGGAGTCCTGCATTGGGCTCCCAGCTCCATTCGGAGTCTGCTTCTCCCTCTGACCTTCTCCTTGCTCATGCTCTCTCTCACTGTCTCTCTCTCAAATAAATAAATAAAATCTTTAAAAAAAAAAAAAAGTTGTGTACTTAAAAAAAAAGATTTTATTTATTTATTTGACAGAGAGAGATCGCAAGAAGGCAGAGAGGCAGGCAGCGATCGGGGGGGTGGGCAGGCTCCCCGCTGAAAGAGCCTGGCTCGATCCCAGGCCCTGAGATTGTGACCTGAGCCGAAGGCAGAGGCCCAACCCACTGAGCCACCCAGGCACCCAGGCGCCCCTAAAAGTTGTGTATTTAACAGTATATTTGAAGGTGATGAAGAAAAAAGCAGGAGGAAAATGTCTCTGGCAAGAGAAAACTGAAAGGTTAAGTGTAGTAACTAAAGTAGGCCAGACTGAGCAGTTGGTGCCTGTGCCAGGAGAGTCGCAGAAAGACAGTGACAATGAGATTTCCCGGCAGTCAAAAAAGGGAGTGTTGGAAGAGGCCATTGGAACTAGAACAGAACTAAATGAGGGTTGCAGGTTATAGATCACTTAGAGACTTTTTGGCCACTTAGAGCATGTTAATTTTGTATTCTTAGTGTAAAAGGAGCGCTAGTAGAGAATTTTTAACAGAAAACTGACTTCCACCTGCATTTATACCGATCTGTCTTTGCCTGTATTTATATATGCACGCATCTACATTGACTGACTTTCCTGGAGGCACACCACGGCACTGTCTGAATCTTTCGTCTGGGGTTATTATTTCATTCGAATGAATTTGCTTATAGGTAGGGACAGAGATTTACTATACACACTAACACTCATTAGACCCACCCAGTAATTGTGAAGGAGGTAAAAATTGCTATTATGTGAAGAAAATTGCTATTATAAGAGGAGGGCTGTAAAGTTGACTGAGCAGTCATAAACAGCAGCTATCAGTGGAGCAGAAGCAAGGATGGAAGGCAGGTAAGGGGGCTAAGGATTAGGTTCCCTTGAGTCCACAGTGGCTCTCTGGCGTGGACCCCTGACCAGCCACACTGCCGTCACCTGTAAACTTGTTGGAAAAAAAAATCCTCAAGCTTCATCTCAGATACACAAAATTAGTTACTGTGTTTGTGGGGCCTAGGACTCTGTGTTTCAACAAGCCCTCTTGATGACATTTTTTTAATTTTTTTTTTTTAAGATTTTACTTACTCGAGAGAACAGGAGTGGAGGGGAGGTCAGAGGAAGAGGGAGAAGCATACTCCCCCCTGAGCAGGGAGCCCGACACCTAAGCTGAAAGTAGACGCTTAACTGACTGCGCCATCCAGGTACCCCAGGTACTTGATGCTTATATGTAGCCTCAGTTTACCAATATTGGCACTTCGTATCTGTGATAAAAGTTCCAGTAAAGCATAAAGTATGATTTCAAGGGTGTATACCCACAGCCCCTATTCTCAGGTAGTAGAGGGAATGGTTATAGATAAAGGGGCTAGCTTGCTGAAGATCTTGGACTCAGATTTTCTGCTTTCTCCTCTAGGGATACCCTTAAAACCAAAATATAAAGTGCACGTACATATACGCTGGGGCACTGTGCTACATGGTGGAATGTCTAGGAATAATAAAGTTTATAAATATAAAATATTAAATGTAAAATAGTAACTGGGTAATGGTGATAAAGGAGGTCACAGAGGGCCCAAGTTATAGTTAAAACACAAACAAATAATAACAAAAGGAATATTTAAAAATAGCAGTTATTAAGGCATAATAGGAGGGGATGCCTGGTACTCACACAGAACTTAAACAGAAGTCAGTAACTGGAGTACCTGGGTGGTTCAGTTAGTTAAGCATCACCTCTTGATTTTGGCTCAGGTCAGGATCTCTGGGTCATGAGATCAAGCCCCACCCCAGCTCCGCTCTCGTATAGAGCCTTCTTGAGATTCTCTCCCTTTCCTCTGCCGTTTTGCTTGCTCTCTCTTGCTTGCTCTCTCTCTTTCTCTAAAAATAAAATAAGTAACTCAGTAACTGATAATAACTATTTCTGACTGACACCCTGTGTGGAGGAGATAAGATCCAAGCTGAGCCACTTCAACTTCACAGGTTGTCTCCATGAATACTGCTGGGAGCTTGTCTCCTTTTCACATAACATGCCAAGGGCTGGCAATCACCACTGCTTAATTATAGAACTCCACTGAGGGGGTAGAGAAAACTGTTAGTCATAAACAGGCTAATGGGTATCCAAATAAAGCCTCCTGTATATGCTAGGTAAAATATGAGAGGGAAGTAAATGTTATTTGAATGACGAAATATTTATCTTATTTTCTTCATTTTTTTCCTATATCTGGTTTTCTGCAGATTAAAAGATTATATTTTGTAATTTTAAGGAATAAATTTTATTGAAGTGTAACATATATTTTGAGAAGTGTACAGATACATTTTCACAAAGTGAAACTCTATATAACCATAATATAGAATGAGACTTAAAAGCTCCACTTGTGTTTTGTCCCAGTAATTGGCCTCACAAGGGTAGCTACCATGTTGATTTTTATCATTGTACATTAGTTTTTATTTTTTTTAACTTTTTAAAATTGATTCATATGATATATACTCTCTTTTGTCTGGTTTCTTTTGTTTAGTATATTATTGCATGTAGATGTAGTGGGGTTTTTTAGTCAGATTTTTTTTTTTTGTAGTTCTTATTAATCACCAAATAAATATCAACTATACAAATAAGCCACAATTATCTGTTCTGAAATGGATGCACATTTGTACAGTGAGTGTTTTCCTATTATTAATGATGCCATTATGAATATGTGCATGCATATGTGCATATCTGAAGTTATGTGTTGCAAATATCATTTCCCTATCTCTGCATTGATTCTCATTTTTTACTAGTGTCTCTAGATTTGTATAAAGTCTTTGACTAATATTATTTCTTTACCTCTTTTTCTTCTCTTAAGTTCATTATGCCCAACAGTTAGTCCCCCTGAAATCAGTGTTTATTTGCTTGTGGTGGGGAAAAGGAGATTAATTTTTTACATCTATGTAAGATGACCCAGAATCATTTATTGAAGTTTTTTTTCTTTATTGCACTGTAGTAATAATACCTTTGTCGTAAATTAAGGGACCATATGCATTGGTCTATTTCCAGATCATCTGGTTTTTTTTTTTTTTAATTCCTGGAAGGAGTATCTGTAAGTTTCCATTATAATTGTTGATTTGTCTGTTTCATTAGCTGTTGTCTAATTGTGCTTTTTAGCTTTTGAGCCTATGTTAACAGCTATGGACCAATTCAGAGTTGTATTTTTTTCCCTGTTGGTGTGATTGTTTTATCTTTGTGAAGTTCAAATGATGATGAATATCTCTGACCCTATTTCCCCCTTTCTCCATTTTTTCTCTATTTTCTTGAGCAA
Source organism: Mustela nigripes (assembly GCF_022355385.1). Taxonomy (NCBI): domain Eukaryota; kingdom Metazoa; phylum Chordata; class Mammalia; order Carnivora; family Mustelidae; genus Mustela; species Mustela nigripes. The sequence continues at coordinate 89,824,161 of NC_081570.1, read as the reverse complement.
ATCAATGAGTTATTTCAAGGCCTTTGACTACCAAATCTAGTATCAAGATCACCCCAAAATCTATTACTATTATTTTTTTAATTTTCTAGGACTTAATTCTGAATGATATCTGGTTATGATATCTTGGAATGATAGCTCGTTACGATACCTTTCTCTAGAGAGGTTAATCCTTTCCTCTGCTAGACAGCTAGAGTGGGGGATAATAACTGTAATTCAATTAGAGACTGAGCTAAATTGAGTGTGGTTTGCAGTTTTACTAAATTTTTGCTCACCCAAATTGTAGGTCTTCAGGCATTAAAAACTGAGATCCTGCTTTGTTGACATTTGCCATTCTCCTGGCAAATACCAGCCTATAATCCTTGTCTCTGTCAAATGCGGAGATTGCCAGCACCAAAGCTCTGCTTTCAGAAGCAATCTTCAGGTTTTTGTATTTCCCAGAAGTACCCTTTGCCAGACAGACTAAAGCCCAGACACCTATCCTCTTGCTCTGTGTACCATCTGTAATTATCTTACGTACTCAAGGAAAATGGAACCATAGTCTCTTCACATTACTGCAACTCTTCATCCTCCAGAATCTTTGGTTCTAATACTTGATACTTCAACATTACTGTAAGGTTTGTCTTAAGTTCACAGCTTTTTAAACTATTCTAAATGGCCTCTTCTTCATACATGTAAGTGAAAGTTTTCTTTGCACAATTTTTTTCATCTTACTAAAATTCAAATATTTTAAAAAATATTTTTTGATCCCAAATACCATCTTAAGATTATTTAAAAAACAACGAAATATGGTTTCTCCACTATCAGTTAGCATTGCAACTTGTTCACAACAATAGGAATGGCTTTTCTCTGATCCTTTCTCCACATTGAAACATAAAAAGTTTATCACAGATAGATTTAAATTCAATAGCAATTGCAAGTGAGAACTATCAAACTTAAAATAGTTTATACAAAGTGAAAATATATTAAACTATTGTGTAAACAATAGCTTATACAAAATGAAAATACATATATATGTGATATATATACACACACATACATATATATATACACATACGTACATGGTGCTGGAAATCGCCCACTTCTTACCTAGCCAAATACAGTGGATCATTCATTGTTGCTAGGGTTCTATATTTCTCTAGCCATCTTTTGTCTTTGCTTCGCTGTTTCTCTTTTAATATTAGTTATCATTTTTCCTACTTGGGCTGACTTTCCTTTATTCTGACTAATTAAAAATAGCTACAGGGCACCTGGGTGGCTCATGCGGTTGAGCATCTGCCTTCAGCTCAGGTCATGATCACAGGTCCTGGGCTTGAGCCCTTCATCAGGTTCCCTTGTTCAGTGGAGAGTCTGCTTCTCTCTCTGCCTTTTCCTTCTGCTCATGCTCTCTCTTTCTCTCAAATAAGTAAATGAAATCTTAATTTTTTTTTTTAAGTAAAGGCAGCCTCAATATTTCCACAATGTATTAGCCTTAGAGCTTTTGATCCCAAAAGAATGACAATACCATGCCTGTCTATCAAATAAATCTCATAGAACAAAATTGATTGTTTCTGTCTAGACTATAGGGAAACCAGGTGCCATGTTTAGTCATTCCACTCTTATGAGCATGTATTTGGCATGACAGTGTGATTAAAGCTTCAGTGCTTCATGACAACGTGATTAAAGAATCTCATGGGGTAGAGCTGAGGAAGTTGCTCATCCGAGAAAGTATCAGACAGTCAAATAGAATCGGTGGCCACTGTGTCTGTTCAGCCTTCTTTGCTACTTACAACTATTTAATATATCCTTCTCCCTTATAATTATGTCCGAAGTACTGTACAGCACATTCAGACTTTTTTTTTAGTTAACTTTGAAGCTCATCTTCTCTATTTCTGCCTATTGGAGGAGGCCATCAAAAAAATATGACTGTTCATTGACCCATGAGCTGGACCTCGGCAACTGGAGTCTCCTCACCCTTCCCCTGCCCTTGTAATGTATTTTCTGCCCACCATTCCCACAGTGGGAGCCATTTTCAAGAACATGACTGAAAGAGCAATGTGATCTTGAGACCCGCCCACTTGGACGGTAGTCACTATTCAGCCCAACACTGCCACCATCTGGATGGAAGCAGGAACAAATCACAGCTTCCAGTGGGCTGAACTCATTCACTCAAGAATCCTGGTGATAAAACCTTTGCAATGATAATTAAGCTGTTCTAGAGACTGTGGCTTGGAGGATAGGAAGCCAAGGGATGGATGATCATGAATAGGTCATTGTGGGGTCAGGATATGCAGAAAAACATTTTGGGTTCACCTGCGAGAGCCTAAAGCAATTCTCACTGTTTTTACATCCTGGCTCATAAGGCATTGACACCCCTGGCAATCAGAAAGCCAGTGCCCGTGGGGCATGTGGGTGGCTCAGTCAGTTAAGCATTCAACTCTTGATTTTGGCTCAGGTCATGCTTTCAGAGTTGTGAAATAGAGCCCTGCATGGAGTCTGCTTAGATTATTCTCTTTCCCTCTACTTCTGCCCCTCCCTCCACCAAAAGAAAAAAAGAAGAAGAAGAAGAAGAAGGAAGGAGGGAAGAGTTGAAGGAAAAGGGAAGGAAGGGAAAGAGGTGGGGAGGGGAGGGGCAGAAGGAGGAGTGGGGAGGGGAAAGGAGAAAGAAAAAGCAAGCAAGCTAGCTAGCTGATGCTCTATTTTAAGTACAGGTCCTAGCAACTGACCTTTCATTAGTTATAGCACTTGAGTGCATAAAAAGAGCAGCCACTGTACTGTAGTGACCAGGTGGGATGGCATATTGCCAAGGATGCTGGGCTGCCCTTGGTTTAATGCAGTACCATCATGTTCTCTGTGTTCTAAACAACACCCAAGGCAACTGACAAAGGTGTCTGCAGCCCTCCATCAGAGTTCTGAACCAGTGAGGGATTGGTAATTGATTTTATTGGCCCACTCCATCCGCGTGGGAGTTCTAAATGTGCTTTGGAATGTACAGTCTGCATCTGACTTAACCCAGACTTTCCTAGTCACCTCGCAAACCAGGTTGCCACCATTAGGGAATTAGAGAAGCTGAAAATTAAAGAAGCTGAGTACCATGTGTAGATATCCTTATCGATTAGACAGTGATCAGGGGTCACATTTCAAAGATCATGACATGGAAGACTGGGCAAAAGATTATGACAATGGAGACTCCATCTACCCTATAATGTGGAAACAGTGTTCATAGAAAGGAAAAATGGAATATTGAAGTAGCTGATTAAATGACTAACAGGTAAAACTACCTTAGTGAGGTAGATTAAAGTACTGTGCCAGGATTTAATGAATTTGAACCTTCAACCATTGGGGCCTGTTGCCTTTATGCTATACTGAGGACCCCTGGGAATATATACAACACCATCATAAAGTTATGAAAGGCTCAGGAGACAGCCACTGCCCCCCTTCTCTCCCTGGATCAACATGTAATGCTTCTGACAGCATGAAGCCCTTTCAAGCCCGGGAAAAGCATTATCTACTGGAATATTGGATATTCCACCAGAATGAGTGAGTCACTTGTCACCCATGGGTAAGGGAGAACTACTCAGACTCCATAGGAATTCTGTTATTCTGCTGCAGGCTGGATCTGTGGAAATGCACTATACTTCGACTGGAACACACACCATTGAACGAGGGGAGAAGATGGGGATCCTGCTCTGGCATATCCCACCCCCATTCTGTCTGCTCATACCTGACAGTGCTGCCTCCTCCAGGCAACAGGTATGTTACGCACAACCAAATTCTCACATTAACATCTAAGGATCAGACCACAAGTGTAATTCTTATACAAAGGGAAGACCTTCCCATACAAGTACCTGTGAAATACCTGTCTTTTCAACCTTAGACTTCTGATGTGCCTGTGGTGTCCGGTCATGGGATGGGCACTTGTTGGAAATATCTTTCTGCACTGGGCCCACTCATATGTCCAGCAAAGGAATCAGTCCAGTACATTTGCTAGGTATGTGGGAAAGATTCCTCTCAATAGCTTGTCAGGATTACCATGGTGAGTATCACTATTCCAGGGGAGGGACCGGGAGCCCCTAAAACAGTACATGAAGGAAGAACAGGCTAGGACTAGTACTCTCAATTCATACGATGCCACCAGTACCAATGCAGAAACCTGGTCTGTGGCACACACTCTCAATCTCTCAATAACATTGGGCATGGATGTGCTTTTTCTGTCAATTAAACTACCCAGGCAGCCCGCCAAACTGCTGACCAGAAGGGTCCTGAAAAGGAGGACTTTTTACAGCCATGAAGGGTAGCTGTACTCAGATTTGGGATCAGTTCATGCGGCTTATCCCAGGTTATAGATATTTGCGCACTCAGGCATCCCTGTGTTGGGAATAGAAAAATCACTCTAAACAGAAACAGCCTAATTGCACCAGGGATATGGAATGGCATCACTGGAGTTCTGTCCCATTAGAAGATAGTCACTGGTTTGGCACTGCTTGGTCGCATACCACCAGGTATTTACTGGGTAACCCCAAATGGGACCACATGCACTGTATGGCACAGTCTTTGGCTGTGGCTGTCTATGGGAGATTGGGATGCTGTACCCTGAGGTTTCCCTGGGCACAGGGGAGACTCTGTCCCATGGTAACAAAAATTACCTGTCTTCCTTTCCTCAATGCCAAATGGGCACGTTTTGTTTTCTACTGGAATTATCATTTGCCCATCTTTATTCCTTCCAATGACCCGAGAGAAACTATAGTTTACATTCACCCAACAAGCATCATATGATAGCTGGCAAAGCCTGTCTTTGTTGAATGTTGAAATGTATCTAAAGAAGTAGGCTGTCCACCAAACTAGGATGGTCTTGAACTTTATTGCTGCCTCGAAAGGAGGCGCTTGTGCCATTAACCAAACAGAATGTTGTGTGTTCATACCTGAGGAGTCTGCTAATACGGTATCCTTATTCAATCACAGAAGGACATTTTGAATGGTCTGATCCCAGACTAAGAGACTTAATAATTCAGTGTTTCAGATCAGTGGCTCCTGGTGGAAGTAATTGTTAATTATTTGGGGAATTACTGACTTAATCTGTGTTTTCTCTTGTATGTCCTTATGTTGTTGCTGTGGTATCTGACTCCAGTGCCTCCAGATAGCCTCCAAACAAACCGCTTCCATGCTAGTGAAACCCCTTGCTGACTGCTCAAGGCACATTGTGAGAAAGGGGGTGTATAAGAATTTAAGAGCCAGGAACAAGAAGTGGAGTGCTGGAGGAGATTTTTGAGAGGGTATGATCACTAGTTGACCTGAATGCAGGATCTGGGTAATTGGAAGCTCCTCATCTCTTCCATATCTCTGGAATGTACATTCCATCCACTATTCCTGCATTTGAAATGACACAGTCTTGAAAGAGCAATGCATTGCTGAGACTATCTGTACTACAGCTGAACCCCATTAAGGCCTCTCTATAAATGTTTACCATTCTGGCAGGCAGGTCTGGAGAGCTCATTTTGCCACCGTCTAAGACAAGTCTGCTAAGATCCCTTGCTTATTAAACCTGCCACCTACTGATCTGGAGTGGCTGTTCTCTCTGGTCTGTCCCTACCGTATGCATTACAGGAGCCAGTTTCACATTTCACCAAGGAGTCTCGTGAGTTTGCAGAATAGTACTTTTACACACTGTATTTGATCACTCAAGACCAAAGGTGTCATGCTATTCAGTATGCCTATAATTCTCTACAGGTTCTAAGACTCTAGTCCATACAAAAAGTTCAAACATCTACTCAGTATGAAGTCTTTCCCAGCTAAGGAAATTTTAAGTACTTCCATATTTTCCCATCCCATCACACCATGTATGCATATGTATATGTCTGAATACATGCGTGTGTGTGTGTGCACTTTCTGTTAATTCATTTTTTCCTGTTGTCTGCATAAATGATTTTTTTTAACATGGGTTATGTAATTAAGAAACTGCTGCTAATAATCCTTAAATATATAGCTAAAGGAAAAGTTCAGTCCCCCATTTGGTATGAAGGCTTTTGTACATCCTCTTGAAAAAAATAAGATCCACTTAATAAAAATAGGCTGGGGCAGCCCTAATTTTTTAGAGCTATTCCCTGGACTTTGCTAATCCTTTAAATGACTACAGTTTTCTGTCTTTCCAACCTTAATACGCTGTCAGAGGACCCTGTTTTCCATGGATCCACGTTCCTTTGCTAAATTCTTTATGTCTGTGGCCACAGAAAGAGATTTTTTCAATCCCTTAGTGAGAAACTTCACTTGGTGTTTATTTTGAAGATGAGAAAGAATTCTTGTGCAGGATAGTGCCATTTCTTGTATGTTAAAAATTGTTTTCTTTGGAATGGCATGTTTTTCTAGCTTCTTTGCCAAGTGTTACTCACTTACACTTTTGCATTGCACTTCAAGATTTACAGTGTTAAAGTTACTCTCTTTATCTTGTGTCTCCTTTACTAGTGTTTGAGGGCTCCTAGTGAGAGTCTCTGTTATTTTTATTTTAAATAATTTGTTCATTATACCTATCAATGTAGACCTAAAATAGTTTTCTTCTGCTTACATTATATATTGCAGGGGATGCCCAAATTACAGCATTTGTATTGTTACCTTAGGCTTAAATTTCTTTCTGGCCATTGACAGAGTCTCATAAAGATGCCAGTATCTCACATGAGTAGTCAGAGAGAAGATATAATGGGAACAAACATTGCGATATATGTGCAGCAGTTTAGCAGAAGAATGACTGTTTCTCTTAAAATAACCGTGTGTAGGGTTCCTGGGTGTCTCAGTTGGTGAAGCAACTGCCTTCAGCTCAGGTCATGATCCTGGAGTCCCAGGATCCAGTCCCTGCATCCAGCTCACTGCTCCGTAGGAAGTCGGCTTCTTCCTCTGACCCTCCCTTCTATCATGCTCTCTCTCTCTCTTCCTCATTCTCTCTCTCTCAAATAAATAAATAAAAGCTTTTGAAAAAAAAAATCACAGTATACATCATGGGGATTAAATGAGGCATGGGAGGGCATACAAAAACTTCTAAAGCCTGTTTTGTAGTTTAGTTGGAAAAAAAAAACCCTATCCCTAATACTTGATGGTATGATAAGGAACATACCATCCATAAATCTCATATGATTATCTTACTGAGAAGAGGGGATTTATTTCTCATTTTCCTTTAGAATCCCATAGCTTTTGTTTTCCTTGCATAACTAAGAATAAAAATAGAAAACGGAGGGGGCACGCATGGAATTTCACAGTGAGAGTTGCAAAGAAAAGATTAATATGTAGATATGACATGGTAACATAATAGAAGGAGTTGGAGTAGGCTAGGGAAGGAAAAAAAAAAAAACCCACCTTTACCACTTCAGATACTTGAGCACAATTGAATTTAGAAATTCAAAACTATAGAAAGAAGGAAAGGAGATGCATGATCCAGAGAAGAAATACCTTGATATATAATAATCTACTAGTAAACAAATATAGTAAGTATTATAGGTAGTTTTGCTGAGGCCTGGCTTCAGATAAAAATTATTAAATTTATCCTAAAGATCTGTGCTATTTCCCAGAACCATCCCTCATTTCATAAAAAATAAATAAATTTATTTCGATGCAGGACATTTGAGGAATATTAAAAGGGCTTTCCTGTAGCATGGGAGGTGAGCTCTAAATGCATTGAGGGTGAGAAGCTAGAGTTCAAATTAGAAGGACTGGGTATACCTGAAACCCAGAAAAGAGTGATTTTTTAAAAATATATGTCTGAGGTGTAGACCCCACTTGCACACATTACCTCAAATCAAGAATCAATGTAGAATAACTTATAGAACTTTGATGCTATGTGCAGAAGGCTTGGCAGGCAATCCTGGGCATAAGTTGGCAATCATTGGAGTATATGGCTTTGCTATAAAAAGGATTTCTCAGTCTATCTAGGACATACTGCCTAGCCAGTGAGAACCAGATCTCAATAGCAGCACTTGGCAACTGATGGCAAAAGAGTGATGAGAATCAAGGACCTCCATTCTTAACAGTTTTTCCCAGTTATCTGCCACTTAGTTTGGGTGTGTTTGTTTTGTTTTGTTTTACATTGTATCATGTAAGATAGAGAGAAGCTCTAAGTATAATAAAAATGGAATAGCCCACTAGCAACACAAGTAGAGGCTGCGGATTTTGTTACAGTTTTATAACTTTATAGTAGACTTAACATTTTGATAATTATTTTTCTATTGCTTTGCTATTGTCAGCCTTTCATAAAGAAGCACCATCAACTTAATTCTTCTAATAGAGTTAATAATGTAGGAAAGAAAACGATTTTTTCATCTCATTACAAGTTGCTTCTCTGTTTTCCACAGTTTGAAATATTAAAACTTAGAAAATATTCAAACCATAGACTATTAATTCAGTTGCCAAAATTTAGTATAATATACATAGCATACTGGTAAATCTTCTTGGAAATTTCAAAGTACTTTCATTGAGATAATGAAATGAATAGACAATATGAGTGCATTTGTTAATGTGTTTGTGTGTGCCTATTTCCTGGAAGCCCTCCACCTCTTTTCTTACTTACATCAATGGCTGAATTGTTCTCCTGGTTATCAGAAAGTGCATTGGCAGATGCTGTTAATGATGCTGCAAATAGCTTAGCAAGATGTTTTGTTTCTCAAAGCAGCACTTAGGACTTCTATGAATTTCACAAATACAGTTAAAAATTTGTTGTGCTAAAATTCTTACATGCTGTTGTTTGTTTTTTCTAATCCCTTACTTGCTCTGAAGTATATAAAGCTGAAAACTAATATTAGTCCAGCCTTTAATAATTCTTTCCAAGATAATTTATTAATTGTACTTTGAGGGGGAATGAACAATACTGCATATTTGTCCTTATCCCAAAACTTGGAGTGGACAATAGTGCTTGTCTGTGCCCTATCACAAAATTTGCTCAACTAATTGATTTCAATATGTATATAGAACTCTACTTCCTGAAAATAATGGCTTTTGTGTAACTCTTTTTAAAATTATACAAACAGAATCAACAAGCCAGATTTTTGTTTGGATTCTAAAAAATAAATAAGTAAGTCTACAGAGAAACTTCTCCATTTACAGAAAGTTATGTTTTTCTTTGTTGATGTGTTTGTTTCAGACTTTATGCCTTCATAGACTTCCCTTCAATACTTGTTTGAGTATAATCTACATTGCAGGCATTGTATTAGATTCTGGTGATGGTTGAACAAATACTGATTCCTTACTTTAAAAGGATATGTCAGAGAGAAGGGATTGACATTTTTTTTTAAAGATTTTATTTATTTGAGAGAGAGAGAGCATGAGCAGGGGTGGGGGAAGAGGGAGAGGGAGAAACAGCCTCCTCGACAAGCAGGAAACCCGACAAAGGGCTCAATCCCAGGACCCTGGGATCATGACCTGAGTTGAAGGCAGACACTTAACCAACTGAGCCACCCAGACACCCCAAGATTGACATTTTAAAAGATAATTACAAATTAATGTGAAAATATAGTATAAATATTAAAAATATATTATATGGGAACTAAAAGATAAAACTAGCATTATTTCAGAGAAGGCTCCCAGGAGGTGAGACAGAGATTTGTTCTAAAGAATGTGGCGATACCAGGAAAATAAATAGTAGCATATTATGCAACTTTTTTTGTAAATTAAGGAAGAAAATATGCAAATTAGTAATTATCATCAAAGTTTCTTGAGTTTCATGTTTCAGGCAAAGAACAATATATAAGGCATTAGCTGGAGCATATAAAGAGCTAGTGCGATGGTTTAGGTACAGAGTCCCAAGATGCAAACCATTAACTCTCATTATTTGAACAACATTGTCTTTGCACTTATTTTTTCTTGCTATTCATAATATTCACAATGCAATTCTGATCTCCAGTGCTTTGTATGTGACCATAATTTCTCCCCACTGGAACTTTTTAAGGTTATCACTTATTTTAAAATTTTATGTAATATCACATTGATGTGCCTTTGTATGATTCTCTGTTCATTAACTATGTTGAGCTTTTATTGAACCCTTCTAGAAAAATCCTATCTTTGGGGCACCTGGATGGCTTAGTTGGTTAAGCATCTGCCTTCAGCTCAAGTCTTGGTCCCCAGGGTCCTGGGATGGAGCCCCACATGAGGGTCCCCGCCCAGCAAGGAGTCTGCATCTCCCTCTCCCTCTGCCTGCCACTCCCCTTGCTTGTGCTCTCTCTCTCTCTCTCTGTGTCAAATAAATAAATAAAATCTTTTAATAAAAGAGAAATATCCTATCTTTAGTATCTTAGATATTTTCTTAGACATCGCATATATTATTTCTTAACTATTTCTGATATACATACAATTATAAATTGTATGTCCTGAACACTCATCTAACTTTACTATCTTCCATTGTTTTGTAACACTGCTTCTGTATTTACTTTCTTCAGTATGTCCTTAACTTTACTGCATAACATTTCTTTCAATTTTTATTAACATAATAATATTTTTAATTTCCAAATGTTTGCTCTTTGAGATGCATTTTATCTTTGATTCATGAATATAAGTTATTTTCACTATCTCTGTATATTAACTGTAATGACTTCAGTTCTTTTTATATTTTTTTCTGCTTGCATTTTTCTGTTTCACTTCCAATTTATTTTTCTTTATATATTGTGTTCTTTCGTTTTCATGCTGGAACCCCCTTCAAAGATTAGACAACTGGAACACTTGGGTAGCTCAGTTGATTGAGCAGCGTGCTCTTAGTTTTGGCTCTCAGGGTCGTGAGATCCAACCCTCCATTCTGCTCCATGCTCAGGTGGGGAATCTGCTTGAGATTCTCTCTCTCCCTGCGCACCTTCTCTATAAAATAAACAAATTAATTGATTTAAAAATAGATTAGATGATCATCTCCCCATGTTTATTAATGAATCAATTTAAAACTGAGAAGACATCCTCATAAATTGATGGGGTTGGTGAACCCCTAGACCTTTGTAATGATGTTTAGGCAAGAATCAGTCTGTTTCTTTTGGAGGCTTCCAAATATCAATACGAATTTCTTTCTGATTAAGAAACTTACCCCAGAGAAGAGTATCCAGTATCTTGATAGGGCAAGGTATGGTGTGATAGGAAGAAATGGGTATAATCTAGTACCTCGCAGTCTCATTCTATATTGTCCAAATGTTCACATCATCTCTCAATGAGTCACATCAGCCCACAGGAGATTTTAGAGATAATCTCTATCAGTTTTTCCAAATAGTAAAACCTCTGTCTTCTGTTCAGATATGAGAGAGTCATTTACTGACTGTGCAGGTAGAGGGATGGAATCAGGGAGTTTAATTATGCATTTTTAAAAAAGACTTTATTTATTTATTTGTCAGAGAGACAAAGAGAGTACAGGCAGGCAGAATGGCAGTCAGAGGCAGAGGAAGAAGCAGGCTACTTGTGGAGCAAGGAGCCCCATTTGGGACTTGATCCCAAGATGCTGGGATCATGACCTGAGCCGAAGGCAACTGCTTAACCAACTGAGCCACCCAGGCATCTCTCATTACGCATTTTTTAAAAAATATTTTATTTATTTGACAGAGAGAAATCACAACTAGGCAGAGAGGCAGGCAGAGAGAGAGGAGGAAGCAGGCTCCCTGAAGAGCAGAGAGCCTGATGTGGGGCTCAATCCCAGGACCCTAGGATCATGACCTGAGCCGAAGGCAGAGGCCCTAACCCACTGAGCCACCCAGGCGCCCCCATTTTTTTTTTTTTAAACATTTTACTCAAAGCCTTCAGTTTTCAGCTCCACCAAAACCTTGGCCTTAAGAGATAACTGAGGTCTTCAATTCCTGAATCTTTCTGAGAAACTGTTGTAAGTAACTTTGCTTTTTGTTGGTTCATCTCTTGAGGATATTTAAACAAATGGAGAAAGCTAAAACATATCATTCAGGATTTCTTACCTAATTTTCAACATCACAATTTATGCTGGTATTTCTTCTGTTTTATTCTTTTTACTGCTATTCCTGTGGGTTTCAGGAAGGAGTAAAAATAAATGCAAATATTACTTCCACCATGTTTAATTTTGTTTAATTTAAATTAAAGTAATTTAAATACAGTATATTTCAATTATGATTTTTAAATTTTCCAACATAATTTATTATTACTTTTGCTTAAAGACCTTTATCTCATTTCTAACAAAGTTATTTTGAAGGGCAGGATACTTGTTTTTAGATCTAAGTTGACAAACTGAATGGAAAAGAAAAATATTTAAATATAATTATAAAAGTAATTCTCAATCCTATGAATTCATTAGAGTAACCTGTGAATATTAAAAAACAAAAAGCAAATCATATCCCAAAGCTGAAACTAAGAATAAATAGATCAGAATTTTATGATGATTGTCATTCTTCTATTTTTTTAAAGTTTCAAATATTAAATTGAAGACCAGTTTCTCTAAATATCTAAGTATATAAAAGCATTCCAAAGCAAGTAACTGCATACATCCTGGTTTGATGCTTATGGAGATTTAACATAGTCTAAAAGGAAGAAGACTACTTAAGTGCTATCATCTCATTTGCGTTCATCCTGTTGGTATAAATAATAAAACTGATCTGCAGAAATCTTGATGCAGAAGTATTACACTACACTTTCACTTACTTAAAAATACATCTTACATAATTGTAAATGATTACAATAGTAATAGCATTTAAAATTTGTTGATTCCATCTGTGAATATTTTTTAAGATTACTAGATAATTATAGTATCTTGAATCACTGCCAAAAGTCTTAATTTAAGTGATTGTTTTACTCAAAATGTGTTTGAGATCCTATATCCCAGATGATAGTTCATTTATGAAGGCCCCTGTGGCTGTTGGGCCGTCACGGTTTGGGAGTCAGACATGTTTAATTGAAGTTGGCCCATTATTTATTTAAATTCAGGCTAAAAGATATTTTTAAATTGGATCTATGCTGTTTTAAAAATTTATAAAGAAGTTTATTTTTTTCTTTTCCTCTCTCTCTGAGTAGGGACCATCTGTTTGTCATGGAAAATCAGAAAATAATCTTTGATATGAAATTTGTACTCCCAGTCTGACACCTAAGTTAAGTGGAGTTTTGAAAACTAATTATCTATAACATATCTAATTCATTTATATTTTAATTTCAATCTATCAATGTCAAATAAAATAAATTATTTCAGTTTCAATTTCTGATGATCTTAACAAGCTTCAGATTGCTGAACTAGAAATTATGTCATGCTGTGTAGTGATGGGCTTCTGGATTAGCATAGCTGCCAGTATTTCATTCCTTTAAAAAAAAATTACTACATTACATAAGCTCAATATTGTTAATTTTGGCATTGGAATAATATCAGTAGCAACTTCATAAAAAGAAGTATATTTCTTATTAGGAAAAAGTCACATATAACCAGATGAATCACAGAAATAACATTGCATATCAAGTAAATTCCAAGTTAAAAAAATAGGTCAAGTAATTATAAATAGAAAAACTGGTAGAAAACAAAATGTCTTATATCAGATGTTAGTTATTCAGTAATTAGAAGCACTGTTTGTTTGTATGGAGGGGAATAAATAATGGAAGACACTACTTTAATGAAGCATTTGAGGCTCCTTAGCATCTGTCTTAAATTTGATGTTTGAGGGATGAAAGCAGAACAGTTTGAAAAAGGCTGATTGCCTCCCCCCACCCCACCTCTCTTTTTCTCTCTCCCTCTCTCAAAAAAAAAAATAAAAGTATTTGGGGGCACCTGGGTGGCTCAGTCAGTTAAAGGTCGGACTCTTGACTCGCTCTCAGGTCACGATCTCAGGGTTGTTGGAATCAAGCCTGATGCCGGGATAACGTGATGGGCATGAAGCCTGTTTACAATTCTCTGCCCCTCCCCACTCGTGGGCAGGAGGGGAAGCCTGAATGTGAGGTTCAAATACCAAGCAGTGAACTATGTGACCTGCTGTGGAATCTCAGTTTTAAATTTTGAGAAATTTCAAATAGTTCATCCAGTCCATGACATTAATGTTCCTGACAGAGGAATCAACATATGGTTTTAGGAAATATGCCCATTGGGTAATTACTTTGATGATTCTTTCATTGTAAATAAGGACAATAGTGATCAAATCCTCAAGCTCTTGCATGTTAATCAGAAAACCTACAAGATTAAAAAGAGAAATAGTAAAATAAGAGTGAAACCCTGTTATTTGATTTGGAATCTCAGGCTGAGTAGGAATAACATACTATTCTGGGATTCAGTCTTGGATTTCCCACCTCCCAATTCCTAACAGAGGCAGTTAGCTTCACAGTTTCAGGAGCACAGAACATATCTATTCCATGAGGAAAAGTCAATCACTGCCTTGTTTACCATTGTATATATACAACCTATATATATATATATAGGTTGTGTGGCTGTTCAATATCATGAGGATCTATGAAAGCCTGGAAGGATTAATTAAGATCCTCAGACAAGAGAATCTGGAGGCCAGAAGTCTAAAATCAAGGTGTCAGCAAGGCTGCCCTCTCTCTGGAGGCTCTCTAGGAGAACTCTTGATGGCCTCTTCCAGCCTTGTGGCTGTCAGCAATTCTTGGCTTCCCTGGCTTATGGCCATATCGCTTCTATCTCTGCCTCTGTCTTTACATCACCTTCCCCTCGCTGTTGGTCTTTTCCTCTTCTGTCTCTTATACGGACACCTGTCTTTGCATTTGAGGCCCACCTGAGGAATTCAGAATGATATCATATCAAGCTCGTTAACTTAATTACATGTGCAAAGACTCTTTTTCCAAATGAGCTAATATTCCTAGGTTCCAGGGATTTGGACATAGACATATCTTCTTAGGAGTCATTATTCAACCCACTGCTATTTTTTTAAATCTCTGGTCTGCAGAAAAGTTGCATTGGGGTCTTCTGGCAGATGTGGAATGCTGTACTTTGTCATCTGCTCACTGCTGAATGAGAGATATGGGCCCAATTAGGAGATGTCAGCAACCATGAGGATGAGCTTGTGATATGGGTATGGAAACTAGAATGAGAATCATCAAAAAAACATATCTATATAGATATATAGGTATAGATATAGATACACACACATATATGTATATAAGTGTTGAATCACTAAATTGTACATCTGAAACTAATTATTATACTGTATATTAGTTTATATATAATTATACTATATTATATTATATTATATTATATATTTTATAATATTAGTTAATATGCTAGGTATTTACCAAAAGGATACAAAAACACTAACTCGAAGGGATGCACACATCCTGATGTTTATAGCAATGTTATTAATAATAGCCAAATTATGGAAAAAGCCCAAATGTCCACTAATTGATGAATGGATAAAGAAGTGGTTATAGGGCACCTGGGTGGCTCAGTGGGTTAAAGCCTCTGCCTTCAGCTCAGGTCATGATCCCAGGGTCCTGGGATCAAGCCCCTTATCGGTCTCTCTGCTCAGCAGGGAGCCTGCTTCCCCCTCTCTCTGCCTGTCTCTCTGCCTATTTGTGATCTCTCTGTCAAATAAATAAATAAAATCTTAAAAAAAAAGAAGTGGAGATATATATATATATATATATATATATATATATATATATCCTTCCACCATCCAACAACCAGTTTCTCACAATGCTGCCAGGGGGATCTAGCTGAATGTAAACATGACCATTGCATACCTCTGCTTTATTAAGCCCTACCTTGTCTCTATGTAGCCTGTAGCAGCCCTTCCTTTCCTCACCATGACTCCCAAAAAGACAGTGTTCTCTTGAGTGACACGCACCCCTGGGGTAGGTAGGTGATGCTCAACTTGCAGCGTGATGGAATTAACACCACTTTCCCTCCCACTCAAGAATTCATGTCACAGTGGAATGGAGCTGACTGATGTGTGATGGTGATTAGATTTTAACAATATTTGTTTTTCCAATCCATGAGCATGGAATGTTTTTTTTTTTTTTTTCCTTCCCATCTCTTTGTGCCATCTTTAACTTCTTTCATCAGCGTTTTAGTTTTCAGAATACAGATCTTTTATCTCCTTCATTAGGTTGATTCCTAGGTATCTGCCTGTAGGTTTTGGTGCAGTTGTAAAGGGGACTTATTCCTTGATCTCTCTTTTTGTTGCTTCATTATGATTATGATTATGATTATGATTATGATTTCAATAAAAATTTGAAAATAAGAGAGCCACTTAGTTCAATAAAAGTGATGCTGAGGAAATTTTGAAATATAAGTCGAATTTATTCAGCTAGGACATTTCTGGCAGAGGGAACAGCAGAGGAAAGGGCAAGAACCTAGAAAATGAATTATATAAATTACCAAATATGAGTAATATCCATATTATCTGTAAAGCTGAGCAAAGCTTGTTTGAAGAAATACTTTGGATTATTGTTCAGGAAATCTTCCCTTCTTTGCTCCTTCCCACTATGATCATTGTATATTTCACTGTTCCATTGATTTAGGAATTAGCTCTATGATTAACTTTGACTTGCGGGATATTGGACATGATTCAAGTAAAGACTTGAAATATGCTTGCCTTTTGGCCCTTGACCTCCTGCACCCCTGCCAGCACAATGAGAAGATCATGGCCTGACCTTTCCTACTGCTCCAAGGAAAATAAAGATGTGGAGGAGCACCGCTCATCCATTCAACAGACCTGAGGTTTGGAACCTAGACAGGTCCCACCTATTCATTTCACTCCAAGTTAGCTGGTAGACACAGGAGTGAATTTAAGTGTTTCTTATTTTAAACTTCCCTCTTTTAGAGTATATATTATCTAGCAATAGCTGCCTATAATTTATTGAGCATAGCGGTTGCTCTGTTGAAACCCTGTTTAATTTCTTACTTTTGCTTCATATTCTGTACAAACTTGTTTACTTTTGTAATAAAGTTAATTTTTAAAAAATAAATAAAAAAGTAAAAATTAAAAAATGAATAAATAAGATAGGACTGTATACAAATTTTCCAATAGAGTTCATTGACATAAAAGAGAAACAGTATACAGTTCACTTTTGAAAGAGTGGACAGTAAATTTCATTTGTATCAGTATTCATGAGAATAAAATAATTGATATTATAAGGGATAGTTGGAGTTTTTCCCCAAAACTATCATTGAAAACCATAGAATATTAATTTAGCAACCTGGTAAAATACCCAAGACAATAACATAGTGTCTGTTCTATTCTGGAATCTTGAGAAAATGAGATATTTAGATATTTCATATATTGTTGATACGCTACAGACATAGGATATGGTCACATGCAACTTGTTTTTCAGTCAAATAGCTTTGTTTCTCAGGAGGGAAGCTTCTGTATATATGGAGCTAATTGTAACAGATATCATTTGAGTTATAATTATGGAAATAAATAAGTAAACATAATAAGTTAAGTCTTACATAGAATATTTATTTAAAATGCCATAATAATAGGGGTGTCTGGGTGGCTCAGTGTGTTAAGCTTCTGCCTTTGGCTCAGGTCATGATCTCAGGTTCCTGGGATCAAGCCCCACATAGGGCTCTCTGCCCAGCGTGGAGTCTGCTTCTCCCTCTGTCCCTTTCCCAGCTCTTTCTGTCTCTCAAATAAATAAATAAAATCTTTTGAAAAATTAAAATGTAAAACAAATAAAGTGCTATAATAATAAAGAGCTATAATTTGAAGTTTTGCATGTGTATACAAAGTAAATAAGATGAAGAAGCAAGATATGAAGTAGTTCCAGAGAAAACAGAATTCCTTAATACATCCTTTTTTCTTTGACTCTAAAATAAGAAAAGAAGATAACTACTTGGCCACCATAAAGAATAAAATTGGGCTATAATTAATTTGTACATAATAATCAAACTGAATCTAGGCATAGAAGTTAAAGGATATAGTGGTAAGATATATTAGGTCATGCTAAAATTAGAATTTAAATTTGCTGTAGTAACTGTTGGAAGTTAAACTTGTAGCAAAAGCAGGATTATAGAATAAGAAATGGAATTTTTAAAAAATTTTCAAATGAAAATGAATGTTTTCTTCTAAGCTTCAATACATCAAGTATTACCATTCTTCAGATTTTATTCCTCATGCCTACCCTTGAGAGTTTTAAGAGGGATCCAGAAAAATACTCTTAAGTGCATGGAATTTGACTTTAAAACATTATACAGTACAAAAATTTGACTTCTTCCTGCTTAAAAGAAATCTCACATGAATGGTGCTGAGGAATACAAATAATAAGAAACAAAGAACCCCTTCTTGCCTTATGCCATTTCAAAAAAATCTGTAATTGGCAGAAGAAAAGCAGATTGAGTACTCACATTACCATTACATCAAAAGAGCAAAACTGTACCTTTATGTCAATTATGTATAATACTTTTTATTAAACACTATATTTTATTAGATTTATCCCATATAAATACTGAAATACTATTTAAAACAAGTTTTATGTATTTACAAGTTCCTGGGTTAAAGTCTTATCTTTAATTATATGTTTTCAGGAGTTTGTGACAGCCCAGAAGCTTAAGAATCATTATTGTACATTTTTGAAATTTCTGTTTTAAATATTGAGTGGATGTGTTTCACATCAATAGTCTCCTATATGACTAGCAAAATATAGCACTTAACATTTAGTCATCGATTCTTCTAAAAACTAAAGTTGTTCTGTTAAAAAATTTAAATCATATGTCACCTATTAAAAAAAACTAATGAGTAATTACTTTTTGGAGTAATAATATAATGACTGCAAGCTTTTTATATTGTTATTATTTAATTTGAAAACCAGGATTAATCATATTTAATATGTACCACTCTCTAGCAATGCATAAATTCCCTATTTGACTTCCCACTCAAAACATAATCCAGTTTCTACTTAATTTTTTATAGTAATGGGAACTTAACTTGTCCTGAATCAACCATATTTATTTTTTGACAGGCTAATTTGTAGATGGTTCTATTTTATGTTATGGCATTTTATTTTATTTCTGGGCCAAAATGTACATAGTGTCACACAAATCACAGTGCCAGAAAATTCCATTTTCCCAACAAATATTCTCATATTATTGAAATGGTCTTTGGTCACATTCAGCTTTCAAACAGCCTCATTAGTATTTAGTCATTGTGAGTTTATAGTTTAACTTAAACTTTTTAGTTGGGGGAATCTATTCAAATGAACTTGTCCCCTTCATTCATTTCTTAAAGAAATCATACTTTTTTTTTTTTTTTTTTTTTTTTTTTTTTTTTTTTAAAGATTTTATTTATTTATTTGTGAGAGAGACAGTGAGAGAGAGAGCATGAGTGAGGAGAAGGTCAGAGGGAGAAGCAGACTCCCCATGAAGCTGGGAGCCCGATGCGGGACTCGATCCCAGGACTCCGAGATCATGACCTGAGCCAAAGGCAGTCGTCCAACCAACTGAGCCACCCAGGCGTCCCAAGAAATCATACTTTATTTTTATTATTTTGACTTTTGTTCGGTTTCAACCTTTAAAAGCCAAAACAGTCAGGAAATATTAATACTTATTCAAACTGAACATGTTTATGTTATTTTACATTTAGATTGTTTTATAGTCTAATATTCTTTTTTTCAGAGCTGCTAGCGGAGTTGGTTTGAATTTTTAAAACATTCCATTCAATTTAAGTATTATTTCAGCCTAAAATATCATAACTATTCATTTTTGGAGAGAATGTGTAGATATATTAACCATGAGTTGTAGTATATACAAGTAAAACTTGTTGCTAAGTAACAAATACCTATTATCAGGGGGATGATATTACATCTTACTGAACACAGACAGAGCCAGGAAATGATCTCTGAGGAAAGGGATCAGTCACAAGTCTATCACAAACCTCCCATTATAGACGGTAGAGGAAAATTAATGGTCTAGGTTTTCTGGCTTAATAGGTTTCGGTCCCTGTCTTCTGGAAAACATGCTTTTCAATTTTATCTACTCTGAATAACTATGGCACTTTAAAAGATTAAATATTATGGGGTCTACAGAATAGTAATTTAGAAATAAAATATTCCTTTTGCAGGTGCAGCCTGTCAAGTTGCTAACATTTAGTTAAGCTTTTACAGTCCACAGAAAAGCTTTCTGGGAAAATGAAGCCTGTAATTGCGGTAGTCACCTTAAGCCATGCTTTGAATAATTTTCAGAGGCATTACCAATTTTCCCCTAGATCAGATATGATAACTGGTGCTCAGATATATACACTATCAAATATGCACAAATATAATAAGTAATGAAGAAATGTTGACGTCTCCTCATAAGAATTATTTTATGGGAGTAAATTCAAATATATTTAATGTTATTTTTGACATTATCCCTCCCCACATACAAGTATGAATCTTAATAATAAATACAAAATGACACCCTAGTCTAATTCCTAGTATCTTTTGCTCCATTAATTCATCAATTCAACATATTTGTTTAGTGCAGTTGTTTGCTCTTCCTGAGGCACAGTTTTGAACACAAGTGGTCACAACTCTATCTGCCAAAAATCTAGTGATCATTATTCTCAGTGTTAAAATGGCAGAAATATGAGGCACCTGAGTGGCTCAGTGGGTTAAGCCTTTACCTTCAGCTCAGGTCATGATCTCAGGGTCCTGGGATCCAGCCCCATATCTAGATCTCTGCTCAGTGGGGAGCCTGCCTCCCCCTCCCTCTCTCTCTGCCTGCCTCTCTGCCTACTTGTGATCTCTCTCTCTCTGTCAAATAACTAAATAAAATCTTTAAAAAAATTTTTAAAAATGGCAGAAGTGTTTCCTTAAAAATTATAGCAAGGCATGGGGCGCCAGGGTGGCTCAGTGGGTTAAACCTCTGCCTTCGGCTCAAGTCATGATCTCAGGGTCCTGGGATCGAGGCCTGTCGGGCTCTCTGCACAGCGGGGAGCCTGTTTCCCCCTCTCTCTCCACTTGCTTCTATGCCTACTTGTAATCTCTCTCTCCCTTTGTCAAATAAATAAATAAAATCTTAAAAAAAAAAAAAAGAAAAAATATCATAGCAAGGCAAAGTCACTATTATCACTTGCAATTAATATTGCAGTGGAATTTATAGCCATTGAAAAATTGCCAAAAATATATAAAATGATATAAAGATGAAAAAGAATGAACAAAACCTCCATTATTCACAAGTAATTACATTAATACTGCAGAAAACTTAATGGCAGACTCTAGTGATAATATTTGCTATAAATAGAAAGCACAAAAAATAAATGCAATTCAATACAGCACCAATAAAGAGTTCAAAAACACAATTTCAAAAATATAATTTCACAATCATATGAAAAATTAAGGTATATAAAAATAAAGGTAAAATATGTACAGGACCTTTGTAGTTAAAACAGCACATTCCAGGAGTCCAGAGTCTCTCACAGTTTGTCTCCCTCTCTGATTTCTTCCCATTTAGTTTTCCCTCCCTTCCCCTGTGTTACTCCGTGCTATTCCTTGCGTTCCACATATGAGTGAAGTCATATGGTAATTGTTACAGAAGGGGGGGTGGAGGTATCAGGGTAACTGGGTGATGGGTATTAAAGAGGGCACGTGTGGTGATGATCACTGGGTGTTATATGCAACTAATGAATCGTTAGGCACTACATCAAAAACTAACGATGTACTGTATGCTGGCTAATTGAACATAATAATAAAAACCAATTAATTAAAACAGCACATTATTGAAGACTATAAGAATTTCTGAATAAATTTTCTAATAAATTATGTTCATGTCTAGATAAACTCAGTATTGTAAAGGTATTAATTATCCCAAAACTTACCTGTAAAAGTACTACAATTTGAGTCAGTATTTCAAAGTGTTTTTATGAGGACATTAATGTTAATATTTTGTGAAAGATAAAATGGACATAATGAAGCAGCATATTCCTGAATAAGAAACATAAGATAGGGGCTTATCATGAGAGGGATATCTGATATACCTACCAAATATCAAGACTCATTATAAAATTATTGTTAGACTGGGGGGAGGGGGGACGGGAGAGGGTGGTGGGATTATGGACATTGGGGAGGTATGTGCTTTGGTGAGTGCTGTGAAATGTGTAAACCTGGCGATTCACAGACCTGTACCCCTGGGGATAAAAATACATTATATGTTTATTTAAAAAAATAATTTTAATTAAAAAATTATTGTTAGAGAATTTGGTATTATGGTAGGGATAGACAACTGATGAATGAAAGAAACTATAGATCCTAGAAACAAACCTATGACACCCTAGCCATGTGGCAGGTAGCTTTGGAGATCTCTGGGCAAGAAAGGACTATCCCAAAAATGGTGTTGAGACAATAGATTATCTTTATGGAAGGGAAAGGAAAATAGAATGGAATAACCCCTCATACTATACAAAGGTATTAATTACTAATAGATTAAATATTTGGATGTTATTTGTGAAACTAAACAAATTTTTACTGCAGTCATAATTTTAATTTGTCTTAGGTTATGATAAGCCTTCTTAAGAAACCAAGATTATATAAATTGGAGTAATAATCAATGAACTTTACGACATAAAAGTGAAGAAGTTTTGTTATATGAAAAGACAGCAGCTAGGCAAGCTGAAAAATGGATATTTTGCCATATACACACATATCTCATAATTATAGGCTGTCTATAAGAGACACATATCAGGTTAAGGACACACATAGGCTCAAATGAAGGCATAGAGAAAGATATGCCAAGTGACGGGTAGCCAAAAGAAAGCAGGAGTAGCTAGACTTCTATCAGAAAAAAAAAAAAAATAGATTTAACTAAATAGATTAAACACAAACTCCGAGAAGCAAACATAGGGCAGAAACTCCTTTATATTGGTCTTAGCTATGATCCTTCGGATATAATATCAAAAGCATGAGCAACAAAAGCAAAAATCAAATGGAACTGTATCAAACCTGTATCAAACTAAAAAGCTTCTACACAGCAAAACAATCAACAAATTGAAAAGACATCCTATGAAACAGGAGAAAATGTTTTCAAACCTTATGGTTAATAAGGTTAAAACCCAAAATATAAAAAGAAATCATACAAAACAATTGCAAACAAAAACAAAAAATAGCCTTATTTTAAAAAAGGGCAGAGGAACTGAATAGACATTTTTTCAAAAACATACAAATGGGCAACAGGTACTTATGAAAAGATGTTTAACATCACTAATTGTCAGAAAAATGAAAATCAAAAACACAATGAAATAATATCTCACACTTGCTAGGATGGCTATTACTAAGAAGACAAACTGTTGGAGAGGATGTAGAAGAAAAGGTACCCCTGTGCATTTTTAGTGACATGTAAATTTGTTCAGTTCAGCCACTATGGAAAACATTATGGAGGTTCCTCAAAAAATAAGAATAGAAATAACCATATGATCCAGTAATCTCATTTCTGGGTATTATATCCAAAGGAAATGAAAACAGGAGGGACACTTGGGTGGCTCAGTTGGTTAAGCTGCTGCCTTCAGCTCAGGTCATGATCCCAGGGTCCTGGGATCAAATTCCACATCAGGTTCTTTGCTCAGGGGATAGCCTACTTCTCCCTCTCCCTCTGCCTGCTGCTCCCCCTGCTTGTGTTTTCTCTCTCTCTGACAAATAAATAAATAAAATCTTAAAAAAAAAGGAAAAGAAAACAGCATATCAAAATATAATCTGCATTTCGATGTTTATTTTTTAAAGATTTTATTTATTTACTTGACAGAGAGAGATCACAAGTAGGCAGAGAGGCAGGCAAAGAGGGAGAAGCAGGCTCCCCGCTGAGCAGGGAGCCCGATGTGGGGCTCCATCCCGGGTCCCTGAGATCATAACCCGAGTCGAAGGCAGAGGCTTAACCCACAGAGCCACCCAGGTGCCCCTGCACTTCAGTGTTTATTGCTGTATTATATACAGTAGCCAAGATAAGGAAACAACCTAAGTGTCTGTCAACAGATGAATTAATAAAGAATATGTAACTATAGGGGTTCGTGAGTGACTCAGTTGTTTAAACGTCCAATTCTTGATTTCAGCTCAAGTCATCATCTTGATTGAGCCCACGTCAGGCTCCATGCTGGGCGTGGAACCTGCTTAAGATTCTCCTTCCCCCTCCCCTTCTACCGCTACCCCATTAAAAAAAAAAAAAAGATGAAGAATATATGACTGTATGTATATATAATTTATGAGAAATAAATCCTGCCATTTGTGGTAACATGAATGAAATTGAGGGCATTATACTAAGTGAGATGAGTCACAGAAAGACAAATATTGTGTATCAGTTATACATGGAATCTAAGAAAACAACTCACAGAAGCTGTAGAATAGTGGTTACCAGGGCTTAAGGGGTGAGGGCATTGGTGAGATGTTGTTAAATGGTACAGACTTGCAACTAAAAGATAAATAAGTTCTGGCAGTCTAATGTACAAAATAATAATTATAGTCAACAGTACTGTGTTATATACTTCAGAGTTGCTAAGAGACTGGATCTTACATGTTCTCGCCACAAATTTGCATTGATAATTATGTGACATGAAAGAGGTTTTAGCTAAAGCCTTGCTGGTAATCATATTGCAGGATATAAATACATCAACTCAACGATTTATACAATAAACTTACACAGTGTTCTGTATCAATCATATCTCAATAAAAAAAATCAAGGATGCTGTAAGTTGTTTCTAGTAACTTTATTAAAAATATAATAAACAGATAAATTAAATGTGATACTACATTTTAGTTAACCAATCTATCCAAAATATTATCATATAATCAATACTAAAACATTAATGAGGAAAAAGTCTGTCACCATAGAAGCAGAATACTAAAATAGAAATTCCATGAAAGAAAAGAACAGAAATGAGCATTGCTTTTGAAAACAAAACAAAACATTAAATATAAAGGATATAAAACTAAATGTTCAAAGCTAACTCACTGAGATTGCCTTAAAGTGTTAAGAATCTTCCCTCTTGGGGTGCCTGGGTGGCTCAGAGGGTTAAGCTTCTGCCTTTGGCTCAGGTCATGATCTCAGGATCTTGGGATTGAGCCCTGCATCAGGCTCCTGAGAGCCTGCTTCCTCCTCTCTCTCTGCCTGCCTCTCTGCCTACTTGTGATCGCTGCCTGTCAAATAAATAAATAAAATCTTAAAAAAAAAAAAAGAATCTTCTTTTTTTGTCTGGATACTATCCTGAATTCTTTGAGCTCCCTGAAAAATTTAGGTCATTTAGGCCTCATTATTGTTTAGAACCATTCAATAATTCAATACTAATCTTTGACTTGTCAAATTTCCTAACTAAATTTTGAGCTTGTTTTTAAAGTTGACATGATCATAACATTCATATTTTTTCCTATTTATCTCCTTCCATTTTTACTTCCAGAGCATCAGTTGACTAGTCGTCATTTGGTTTAAAGTAAATTCACTTCACTCATCATATCTTGGCCATTAGTCCTTCAAAAATTATTTTAGCTAATTCAGGGTTGGAAATATATTTATGCTTCTTAACTCCTTATTATAAAGTCATGAATTGGAAGAAGAAAAATGGAATATAGTTTCCTTTCCAACTATTTTTAAAAAAATTTTTCCACCTAATATTCTTTTTTCCTCTAATGAACTTTATGTTACATTCTCATCCACATTTAGGAATGTATATACGGTTTCTTTCAGTTAGCATTTTCTAAAGATATCATTAATGCAAGATGATAGTATATAAACGGAAATAATTTGAATAAAGTCCATGTCTTACCAAAGCTTAGTATTGAATTATGTTATAAATGTGCAGCAAATTGAATACATTTTTATGAGAACAAAGTAGTATATTATGGTCTTTGATACTAAAAGATAAATAGTTCTGCTTGAGGAAAAGATAAGATTTCCTCAAGCAGGTATGATTAAAATAATCTTTGAAAAATGAACAGTTATTGCCAGGAGACTAGGAGATTAATTTCTCTCTATCACCAGTGACTACTATGAATCTGACTCATATAACAAACCAGAGAGAGTCAGTTCTCTGTAGTTTTATTTCCTCACCAGTAGAATTAGTTAATACCTGATCTCACCTAGAGGACTAATAAGACATTGTGACAACATCTACTTATAATTTTACCTTAAATTTCCCTATATCCAAGTACCACACTTTATGTGGATAATATTTAGAAAAATATTAAAAGTCAATACAGTCATGATATTTCAGACGACTATCCTATTAATCATTTTAGTTATTATCAAATTCAAATTTTATTGAAAATAATCACTATATTGGCATGTGCATAGGCTATGCATTGCAAGATAAATTATCCCGACTATAGCAAATTTATCTCCTGGTGTTTCCTTGGACTTACATGTTTTTATTTTAGTGATCTATTTTTACATGGAAATATTGATGCAGATTGAGAATCCCTTGATCAGCATGTAAATTATGAAATTATTCCATTTGTGTCCTTTATTATAATGATAGTATTACTAAAGGATTTTGGGTATTAGTATTGAACAACCATCAGGCTAAGCAAATTCATAGTCTAAAGAGAGAAGTTAGGTTATTTAAAAGAAGTATTTGACAAATTTCAAAGAGAAATTTAAAAATATAGAATAACCAATGGGATTAAAAATTGATTTTATGAAACCCAAGAGTCATGAATCAACTGATAAATAGCAATTTCTATGTCTAAGCATGTATTTAGAGTACAGGTTTCACTTAAATACCTGTAGATGAAATGCACTAATGAATAAATGGTTTGATAAAATTTATTCTTCTTCCATGTCTAGAACTTTTCTTAACTACTTAGGGAAATGTGAACATGTACACACTTATTAAAATTTGTTAGGTTTTGGTTTAATAATGTACTTGAATTTTAAAGTGTATAGGAATTATAACTTCAAAAATGTCATTCCATATTTACTATAAATATGTAAACCTATAATATTCTTTTAAAATGTATATGCATATGTGGACATCACTAATATCTTCCTTAATATTCTGTTTCAAATATAATTAATCATTATCGAGAAAGTCAACCATGGTCTTATCTTTAAAAAACTTTCTCTCAACTTTAGGTCATCTACATCTTTGAAAAATTGTATTGTTATTCAACAAATATTTACTCCTCTATGCTTCTCTGTGGCAGAAGATACAACCCTAACCCACTGACTTTAAGTTAATGAAATGTTAGCAAACTGATGCAAGCAGAATGATTAAATGTACCTATATGAATTAACAAGTCCAATGTGCATTTATGATTCTCTGTGAGAAGAATATGTTCAAGTTAGAGCCTTTATCTGAGGAGAATTTGGAGATAGGAATGTTAGCTGCAGATGACAACCCAACTCACAATATGAAATTAAGGCTTGAAGGAAAGCAAGCCTTGACTTGCACACTGATGAATAGCTGTGTGTGTGTGTATGTGTGTGTGTGTGTGTGTGGGTGGGTGGGTGTATTCATTCCTACATACATAGATAGATAGATAGATAGATAGATAGATAGATAGATAGATAGAAAGGGATTCAACACTTCCATACATCACCCAGCCCTCATAATTATGAATGCACTCCTTAATCCCCATCACCTATTTAACCCATCCTCCACCCACCTCTCGTCTGATGACTGTTAGTTTGTTCTATATAGTTAAGAGTCTGTTTCTTGGTTCATCTCTTTTTTTTCACTTTTCTCATTTGTCTTGTTTCTTAAATTCCACATATGCGTGAAATTATATATTATTTGTCTTTCTTTGACTACCCTTATCTATAACACCTTCGCTAGAAATTGGATAGTGTCAATAAACTTCATGTCTCACTATATCACATCCTTCTATCTTCTCCTAGAATTAAGCAGAAATTCAACTTCTGGATATATCATAGCTTTACTCTTCTATAATATTATTGCTTACATAGGTATCCTAATAATTGTTTTAATATTGTTCAAGTAAATGTAAATGAAGTCATACCTTAGGTATTCTTTAGTGATTTCATTCTTTTGTTCAATGTTAGAGAGATGCATTCATGTTGCTATATGTAGCCAATTTTTTTTTATTGCTATAAAATAGTCTGTGAAATAATTATAATTAACTACTAACTTGTTTCCAATTTTATCTTATTAAGAAACAATAGTATTTTGAACATGCTGCATACTTTTCTTGCTGTACATGACCAACATTTTTTCTAGGGATTGGTAAGTCAAAAGGATGTAGATCTTAAAATTCACCATAGTATAATAAACTTTTCCCAAGCAGCTATATCAATTGATAAATCTACCTGCAGTGTTTCAAATTCCTGTATACATCTGTCAACACTAATATTGTCAGACATTTTAATTTTTCTAAATCTTTTGTCAATTGGAATTTGCCTGATTACAGAGATTTATATTTTCATATTATATTGACTGTTTTGATTTCCATTTTTGTGAATTGCACACCAAGTTAGTTACTTTTACAAAATCCCTTGTCTCTTTTTTCATATTAATTTATCAATGTATACATTACATTCAACAAAAAGCATTCATTAAGTGTCCTGTTGGATAAACTGTGATAAATGTCAATGTCAGCACAATCACCAGGAGAATCGAGGTGCAGAATATTTCTTTTATATGTTTTTAAGATTTATGTATTTATTTTAGAGAGAGAGGGAGAGAGAATGAGCAGAAGGGGCCAAGGGAGAGGGAGAATCTGAAGCAGACTCTATACCCTGTGTGGGGCAACGCAGGGCTCAATCTCACAACCCTGAGATCATAACCTGAGCTGATTCCAAGAGTCAGACACTTAATCAACCATACCACCAAGGTTCCCCAAGATGTAGAATATTTCTATCACCCAGTAAATATTTCCTCTGGATTTTTTTGAAGTCACTTCCCAGCATAGCCCCAGTCGATCACTAGTAATATTTCTTTTACAATCACATTATTTCACCTGTTCACATTTGTATCCTTTCTTAACTTGATTCTTTTTCTTAGCATAATGTTTTGAGATCCATGTTGTTATCCATGTGTGTATCAGTGATTCATTCCTTTTTTCCTTGCTGAATATTATTTCATTGTATGAATAGTTCAGAAATTGTGTATTCATTCAACTGTTGATTTATATTTGAGTAGTTTCCAGATCTGGGCTGTAATGAATAAAACTCCAATAACCATTGTTATATAAGTCTTTTTGAGAACATGTACTTTCATTTATTTTACATAAGTATCTAGTAGTTAAAATGATGAGTTATAAAGTAATTTGTTTAATTTTTAAAGAGTACATTTTCCAAAATGTATGTAATATTTTACATTTCTACTAATAGTAATTGAGAGTTTTCTTTCTCTATGTCCTCATTACCACTCAGTATTGTCAGTGTTTCCTACTTTTAGCTATTCTAGTAGGCAGATAGTGGTATCTCACTGTAGTATTAATATATATTTTCTTGATGAATAGTTATAATGAGTAACTTTTATAAGTTTATATATGTATATAGCTATATAAATAAAATTTGTGTATATTTTACTTCTATATACTATATATACAATCATACTTATGTATGTATTATAAAATAAATATAGACATATTCCATATACATATATATATAGTCAATTTTCATTATTCAAGGATTTGTATTTTAAAATATCCTATTAAGTATAAAATTATTTGTATCCCCTAAATCAACACTCACAGTCATTTACAGGCATGTGAAGAGCAGTAAAAAATTTAAATACCTCAACATGAATATTCCTAGCTGAAGGTGAACAAAGCATTGCTCTGACTACTTGTTTCATTTCTCATACTATACACAGTGTCCATTTTGCAGTCTGTTTAGTGCCATGATTTTTGTATTTTTATGCTTTCATTGATGGTTTTGCTATTTAAACTTTCCCTCAAATGACCTGACAGAGAAAATATATGTAAGGTAAGCTTTATTCATTCTTGAGTTATGTGCTCTTGGCTTTTAAGTTTAATGTGAATGAACCAACAATATATATTGAATGAGCATCTTTAAAGAGAAACACACATAAAACAAGGTTATTTATTAATGACTTGACGAAAACATTGTGACCAAAGGTTTACAGGAACCTAACCCTGTATTTCTGGTAGGATCAATCATTCAGTACTTTCTGATTTAGCATTTGTGGCAATTTTATAGACCATAACTATCAAGGTCATGAAAATGAATTCTGTGTGTGTGCATGCAGCACGTGTGAATGTGTATATTCTTAGTGAAATGTCTATTCAAATGTTTAGATTTTGTTCAAATTTATGTCAGATAGTGTTTCTTCATACTTTTGAATTATATATGTGTATATGTTTTTAAAATTATTAAGCCACTGTCAGTGCTAATGAGATTATCAGCTATCAACTTTATTTGCTTCTTCAAAGGTAGTATGTCCCCAGTTCTTTGTGTAACGTGCTTGGAAGCTGTCACCCTGTCCTAACAAGTAAAAAACTGAACAGACAGGGGTGCCTGGGTGGCTCAGTGGGTTAAAGCCTCTGCCTTCGGCTCCGGTCATGATCTTAGGGTCCTGGGATAGAGCCCGCATCAGGATCTCTGCTCTGCAGGGAGACTACTTCCTCCTCTCTTTGCCTACCTCTCTGCCTACTTGTGATATCTGTCAAACAAACAAACAAACAAATAAATAAATAAATAAAATCTTTAAAGACTGAACAGACTGAAAAATCAGCAACTCCTCTAGAATGCTTGAGAGGTGGAAACAGGATAAACCCCTACTCTCAAGACTGTAGAGCCAGGTGAATACCGGGAGTCATGGCTTACCAAAGCAGAGACTTAAAAGCTGAAACACGCACAGAAGCGCTGACAGAGTAAGAAGACCTGAACAGTAAGTGACAAGTTTCTGGGGCTCAATGCAGACAAATATGAATGTTAATAACGCCAGGGGCCAGTCATGAGAGTGTTGGGGGGACAGGCAGAGTTTTGTGAATGTTACTTCCTGGTTCTGGCAGAAAGGACTGATTAATATAACAACACTCAGTTCCCCTGGACCAATGGCTGTTCCAGGGACAACTAGTTAATGAGAGTATGACCAGCTGGGTTATTGTCAGAACCTGACTGCCCCGAGGGAAGGGAAATTCTTAACTCTAGCCCACGGTTGCCATCCTGTCCTACATAATGGAGGATATTTGTCCTCATGTGAAATTCCCAGTCCAGAAGCACCAGCTCACTAAAAGACTGAGACCTTATCATAGGACTAGAGAACTGAAGGACTAAAGAACACTTCGCCTCACCACCTTATTACTAAAAACCTATTTACAGAAGTTCCCTCTGTTATAGCATATCCAGCTATCAAAAAATTATAAGGCATGATGAAAGGCAAAATACACAATTTAAAAACAGAATAAGCGGGACGCCTGGGTGGCTCAGTTGGTTAAGCGGCTGCTTTTGGCTGGGGTCATGATCCCAGTGTCCTGGGATCAAGTCCCTGGATTGGCGGGAAGCCTGCTTCTCCCTCTGCCTCTGCCTGCCACTCTGTCTGCCTGTGCTCGCTTGTTCTCTCTCGCTCTCTCGCTCTCTGTCAAATAAATAAATAAAATCTTTAAAAAAATTAAAAAACAGAATAAGCAACAACTGGAGATGGCAGGGATGTTGAAATTATCAGACCAAGAATTTAAAACAACTATGAGTAATACTTGAGGGCTCTAGTAGATAAAATAGATGGCATGCAAAAACATTAGATAAGCTATATAAACAGAGAAATACTGAGAAACAACCTTAAAGAAATGTTAGAGATAAAAGATACCATAACCGAAATGAAGAATGCCTCTGATGGGCTTACTGGTAGACTAGAAGCAGCTTAGGAAATTCTAAGCTAGAAATATATCAATAGAATTATTAAAGACCCAAAAGCAAAAGATGACAAAAACTAAAAAATGCAGACAAAATATCGAAGGACTATGGTACAGCTTCAAAAAGTGTAACATATGCATAATGGAAACAGCAGAAGCAAAGAGAAAGAAAGGAACAGAAGAATATTTGAAACAGTAATGACTGAGAATTTCCCAAAATTAAGGGCAGACACAAAACCATGGATCCAAAGGTATAAACAAATCATTACTGGAGTATTTAATAAGCATTGATTGATCTTCTAAATCTGTGTTTACATATAAAACAAGTTAAAGAACTAAAGCAATTTTTGATTAATCAAATTGAAACTACAATGAAAAAGTTTAATTAGAAATTTTTAATAATAAGTTATAATTTTATGAGAACATTTTTAACAATAAGATTTCAAATAAACTAATTAATATTTTCTATTGTCATATAATTTACATTCCAAAATATATAGAAATATTGAAGAAACACATTCTTAATTGGGTGTTTGAAATAGTACTTATAAAATTTAGAAGCTCAAAATTTCAATTGAACATAAAGTAAAATATCAACGTGGCCTTATAAAGTATAATGGTAAAGGACTTTAACAGGTGATATAAACTGTCAGACCCACCAATTAAAAGACCCAAATGTAGTTTTAAAGTATTTGAAGATTCAAAAGTAAAGTAGTTGCACATTATTTCCTCATTTCCTATTCCCAAAGCATCTCTGACTGTGTCTTAGAATCTCTCTATTTAAAACAAAATTATAGCTACTTAAAATGCACTTTTTACCATGGTTCCTGAAAGATCAATCTGCCAAAAATTAGCTGCTGGAGCAGACCTGCTCTTTCCCTCTATTCCTTGGTTTTATTCCATTTGCTAGGCTAACAAGAAAAATTGCTTTGATAATTTTAGTTTTATAAGTTATTTTTCTGCTTTGGTTGTACACAGTTACTTTTATTTTCAGAAGTGATAGTACCTCAAATTAGTGGCAAATATATTAAAATATAATACCTAATGTCATTAAATATCTTTGAGTTACTATTTTGTAGTCACAGCTCTTAATGACACAATTACTACTTCTTATCATTTCTAAGTATATGAAATTCCAAGAAAACACAATATTTGTATTACACCTGTATCTTTTATTTGTTCAGTTCTAGAAACTAATTTTAATGCATGTTTAATTAAACTGCATATTACCAAAAAACACTTTACACAAGTATTAGTCATGGAAAGGATATGCTGAAATCATGTGTTTGCCTCAAATGACAGAATTTTTGTATTAAAGTAGATCTCTGAGTGCCTTCTTAGTGCAGTAGGCAGTGTGTCAGTCTCATAAAGTAGATCTCTGATATAATCTAACATAGAAGAAAAATACGCTTACTTGAAAAGCATGTAATTTTTCAAATTTCTTGAGCTCTCAGAATTTGTCTGTTTCAACCTAATCATTTTACATGTTTTCTCCTTCCATTTTAATTAAAATTAAATTAATATTTCTGTTTTTATAAAGATTGTTCCACAATCATATAATTTATTGTTGAGAGATTTGGGAGTTTTATGAAATCATGGGCTTTGTAAATCAATGGAATAACAAGTTGTGGGTTTGGGATGAGACATTTCTGTAGTTTTCCTTTTGGCTCAATGGTGATTTTTAGCTATGATTTCAAATAGCTTCAAGAAGATAGCACTTTTTTAGGGCTTCAATTTTCCTCCCTCCACAAATATCCAGTGTCTAAAAAAGGAAACTAGGTAGGAAAGTACCATGTAAAGATAATAAGTAGACAGAAGATAGAAAAATATCAGATTAATGTCATATGTAGTATATGGATGCTATATGTCTATATAAAAATACTTAATATATGTAATTAAATTCCAATCCAGTAATTTATTTCTATTTTTAGTTATTTAAAACAATTAGTCTACAAGGAAAAAATGTGATAGAATGCAAGTAGCTCCCTCTCTCATTCTAATTTTACTTCCATTGTCCCTCAAACTTGACTTTAGTCAGTAAGAACTTGGATGAGTCAA
The DNA here is from genome assembly GCF_022355385.1 of Mustela nigripes. Taxonomy (NCBI): domain Eukaryota; kingdom Metazoa; phylum Chordata; class Mammalia; order Carnivora; family Mustelidae; genus Mustela; species Mustela nigripes. The sequence continues at coordinate 89,790,504 of NC_081570.1, read as the reverse complement.
CAGAAGTTTTACTTTTCTGTGCACAATATTTACAGTTATTAAACACTACATATGAAATAGTAATAAAAAATAGCTATAGCTAAGAAAGAGTTCCAGTGGAAAGACAGCTAATTAAAACTTGATTAAATTAAGCTTGAAGGTATTTCTTTTTATCAATGTCTAACAAGAGACTTACTTAACAGTGAGATCTAGTACTCCAGTTCTTTGCTTAGTATAATATTTAAAAGCATAAACTCTGTTCTTGCCTGCTTGGGTTGAAAGCCCTATTTGTCACTTATTGATTGGGACAAAATCTGCAATTGTCCACAAAAATCTATTTCCCCTTCTGTGACACACAGCAAAATTACCTTTCCCAGACTTCAGTGTAGTTAAGTGTGGCCCTGTACCAATATCTCTATAATGAAATGTGAATGGAAGTAATGTGTTTCTTTTCCATGACAGGGTTTTTAAGAAAGTGGCTGTGCTTTTTTTGTTGTTCTTTCCATTTTCCCAAGCTAGGCTGGGATTGCAATGACCAGAGTGACTTTCAGAAGCTGGGAGTTGAAGGAGGCAATGCATCCATCAGCCTGGATTCTAGAAAGATTATGTGACAAAGAACTGCCTGTGACCTGAAAAACGTAACTTGAACAATTATGTGACAAGGAACTAAACCTTGACTTTTTTTTTTTTTTTGTCTCCAAAGTTTGATGATCTATAACCATTTATCCTACCTAGTAGCACAGATTATTTTGCCCATGTGCCACAGTTATCTCACCAAAAAATACTGTTTTGAATGAATGAAAGAATGAATGATTTACTGATTGCTGTGGATTCTCACATTATAACTTCCACTGAATAATTTGCTTTCCCACCATTAACAAATACAGTTCAATGCATCTTCACCCATTTTTTTTGTAATATTCTAAGTTAATTATCAGGAAGCATTGCTTTTGGATTATCCATTGATTATTACACTCAAGAATACCTTGTAGCCCCTGTGTCTGGCTTTTTTCACTTGTCATAATGCTCTCCAGATTCATCTATATTGTTGCAAGTACTACATGATCCCACTCATATGAGGAATCTAAGCATAGAGTAAAATGGTGGATGCCAGGGAATGGAAGGAAGGGAAAATGGGAGGATTAGTCAGAGGGTACAAGTTTAATTATACAAGATGTAAAAGTCCTAGAGATCTACTCTATTGCATAGTGTCTATGGTTAATAATACCAAACAGTATACTTAAAACATTTGCCAGGTGGGTTAATCTTGTTAAGTGTTCTTCTTCCTCTTTTTTAAATTACAGTATAGTTGACATACAGTGTTAAATTCTTTTCAGATGTGCAGTACAGTGATTCAACAATTCTGTATGTTAATTAGTGCTCATCGAGATTATGTACTCTTAGTCCTCTTCAGTTATTCTACCCATCTCACCACCCGCTTCTCCTTTGGTAACCATCTGTTTGTTCTCTATGATGAGTCTCTTTTTTGGTTTGTCTCTCTCTCTTTTTTTTTTTTTTCACTTTGCTCTTGTGTTTTGCTTCTTAACTTCCAGATTATGAGTGAAATCATTTGGTACTTGTCTTTGGTATTTGTCTTTCTCTGACTGACTTATTTTGCTTAGCATTATACTCTCTAGATCCATCTATGTTGTTGCAAGTGGCAAAATTTCACATTTTTTATGACTGAATAATACTCCATTGTATACACATACTACATCTTCTTTATCCATCCACCTATTGATGGACACTTAGGCTGCTTCCATAATTTGGCTATTGTAAATAATGCTTCAAGAAACATGCATATATCTTCTAAATTAGTGGGTTTGTATTCTCTTGGTAAATACCCAAAATTGAGATTATTGTACTGTATTAATTTTTTGAGGAAGCTCCATATTGACTTCCGCAGTGGCTACACCTGTTTGCATTCTCAACAACAGTGCACAGAGATTACTTTTTCATTACATCCTTGCCAACACTTGTTGTTTCTTATATTTTTTATTTTAACCATCTGACAGGTATACGGTGGAATATCATTGTGGTTTGGGTTTCATATCCCTGATACTTAGCGATGTTCAGCATCTTTTCATGGGTCTAGTAGGCATCTGTATGTCTTCTTCAGAAAATTACCTATTTTTAGTCAGATTATTTGGAAGGTTTTTTGATGTTGAGTTGTACAAGTTCTTTATATACTTTGGATATTAACCCCTTAACAGATACCATTTGCAAATATCATCTCCCATTTATTAGATTGTCTTTTTGTTATGTTGATGGTTTCCTTCATTTGATGTGCAAACTCTTTTATTTTGGTATTATCCCAGTAGTTTATTATTGCTTTTGTTTTCTTTGCCTGGGGAGACAAATCCATAAATACTTTGCTAGGTCCCATGTCCAAGAGATTAGTACCTATATTTTCCCTTAAGAGTTTAATGGTTTCAGTCCTCACAATGAGGCCTTTGATCTATTTTGAGTTTATTTTATGTATGTTGTAAGAAAGTGGTCAAGTTTCATTATTTTGCATGTAGCTGGCCAGTTTTCCCAACACCATTTATTGAAGACGTGCCTTTTTTCCATTGTATATTCCTTCCTCCTTTGTCATAGATAATTGACTATAGAAGTGGGCTTATTTTTGGACTCTGTCCTTTTCCATTGTTCTGTGTATTTTGTGCCAATACCATACTGTTTTGATATAAATTTTCATAAATAATATTGTTGATGTTTTTATTGATCAGTCTGATGTTGGCTTATATTCACCTACAACTCCTATCTTTCTTACTCAATTATAGAATTGGTAATATTTTCAGAATTTTCTAACTTCTAATAAATCTTGTCTTTTAGACAAAATAAATGTTACATTGTACTTTTTTTAAAAAGATTTATTTATGTGACAGACGGAGATTGCAAGTAGGCAGAGAGGCAGGCAGAGAGAGAGAGGGAAGCAGGATCCGCAGGACCCTGGAATCATGACTTGAGCTGAAGGCAGAGGGTTTAACACACTGAGCCACCCAGGCGCCCCACATTGTACATATTTTAATTATGATATGTATTAATATTTTTCAATATATTTTGAGGATCTTTGATATAATACTTTTAAATTCTGTATCACTCATTTTGTTATTATCAATTCCTTTGTGCTAAATTTAATTATCTAAATAGGGAAGAAATCCACTGAAGCCAGAACATATAATTTATATAGTTGTTATTATTTTTCTCCAGAAAGTTTTAATTACAATCTTTAAGAACATTTTAGGACTTAGAATTTAATACTTTTTATTGCAATATTTATTCATAGTCTTCAAATATTTTCAACACATTACCTCACTCTAGGCCTCAAAGGTCTTAAAACTTCTTAGTGCGAAGTAGGTACTTGATTTGTTGCTATTGATCACTGATTTAAAATTTTGCTGAGTTCATTAAAAGTAGTCAAACAAAGATATTTGAAAATGCTTAATGATACACATACACCAACAATTTTAGGAAATTATTCTAAAATATTATCAGTAATTTATTCACTCTAATTACTAGCTGCTACATCTTCATCTTTTAGATCAAATAAGGCATGTTGGTAACTGTTCTCTAATAGTTTTTCTCTGAAAGTTATTCAGTAATAGACCTAAAATTTGGAAAATCACCTGCAAAGATTGAGATTTTTTTCTTGATAAGAGAAGTTTGTAGAATGTAATGACCAGGAAAATCATCTGTAACCTATGACAACTATTGGTCACTCAAAGACAATCACATTTACTTTTGTTTAAGAGATGGACATAAAAATAGTAATGCTTATCTTGGCAAAAACTTCAATATAGCCGGATATATTTTTAACTGAAAATGGACAGTGGGAGCCCCCAAGGAGTCAAAGGACAGCTGGCATGACAACACTTGACATCCTGTGTGTAATTGGTTTTGAATGCTTGACAGATTTTTATAATGGTACAGAAGCACTAGTACTGACAGGTAACTGTTGGAAATAGATTGAGTGGTGGTTAGGCCACTTTCATACAACTCTTACATGAGAATCCTTTAGACGTACTTCACATCAAAGAGAGATATTCTAAGTTCAAGAGCCTGCCCACTACTATACCCCATTTCATCAAATCCAAGAAGAATTAAGCAACGTAGCCATCAATTATTATTTAGTTAGTTTTATTTTCCTTCCCTTCCACATTCAATGTGTTGGTCAAGTTTCAGTTGGAAGCAGAATTTTGTTATCTAGTAGTAGGGGAAATAAATCCTTTTATGAGTGTAAATGTTATTGGCCAGATAAACCAGTGCCAGAAATAGTTCCTGTTGTGAGATTATTAAAATTTAAGTAAGAAAAGTGGACTTTTAGTGAAAATTTATAATATAATCATCCTTAAAATACATGGGAAAATAATACTTAAATTATAACATAACTGTAGTGTAAAAGAAAGAAACCTTTATAGAAAGTCAAAAAGCCAGGATTTAAGGTTTAAGTCCACTGTTCCCATGACCATTTCAAAATGTCTCTTCTTTCATCTGCAAAGTTATAAAGATAATTTCCCAGTATTGTATGAAAATTAAATCAGATTATATATAAAATCACTATACAAATATTGCTTGTTATTAAGCAAGGTATTCTCACCTAACCTTTGTTTTATATTATTTTGTGTTGCTTTTGAGGGGAAATGAGCTTTATAGCTAAAAAAATGATCAATATCTGTGCAATTATCAATGGCTCACCAGTCCTGCCTGAAAATCTCAGTAATTTGAGAACTCGCTCTCCACAATTGGCTTGCCATTATGGACTGATTTAATTTTATCATTAGGTGGCTACATTTTAAAATTAAAAAAACACAAAGTTTAAAAAGTTACAAGTATTAGTAAGATGTAGTTCTAGGCTTACAGAGCTCACAATATAGATTAATAAGAAGAAAAGAAATTAGAACACGTGGGTGGCTCAATCGGTTAACCATCTTGCCTTCAGCTCAGGTCATGATCCCAGGGTCCTGGGATGGAGTCTCACATGGGGCTTCTTGCTCAACAGGGAGCCTGCTTCTCCCTCTCCCTATGTAGTTCTCCCTGCTTGTGCTTTCTATCTCTCTCTCTGTTAAATAAATAAATAAATAAAATTTCTTTAAAAAAGAAAAAAAATGACTACAGCGTAGACAACTTAGTGCCCTAAAATGTACAAATCAGGTATCCTAGGCTTTAAAAAGAATGAGGATTAATTATTGATTATAAAGATTGGTAACTATATCACAAAAAATGAGATTTGAGATGAGACCTAAATGGATACAATATAGTCAGAGGAGAGAAAATATTTTATTGATAATTTGATGATCTTATCACACTATATTAATTAGATTTTGGTTTGGATAAACTTTTACATGTTTCTTAAGAAACATATGATTCTGTCTTTTCATATATTGAATACAAACACATCAACTAGTTCATGTTTAAAAATTGTTTGTCCTCTAAGAAGGACTTCCGAATTCTTCATAGACCTGAGATTTTGAAAGAAGAAGTAAACAATTCTGAAAGAAAGGCACATGAGGTTGAGAACAAGTGACCTGCATCATTGCCTGTGGGTTCTGAAAACTGAAGCTCAATTATAAACAAAGGGCATAATATTCTGTGGTATATTGTAAATTATAGTTCAAAAGAAAGTAGCTGAATAAGAAGGTTGTGTATTGAGCAAAAAGTTAGTGTAGCTCCTGGCTAACAGATTTTGTTCAACCTTGCTTGAAAAACATTTCCTTTAAAAATGTTTCAGTATTATTCAGCGTGAAAATGAAATGAGATATCAAGTCAGGAGAAGACACGAAGAACCTGAAATATGTATTTCTAAGTGAAAGAAGCCAATCTGAAAAGGTTACATACTGTATGATTCTGAGACAGTAAAAACATCAGTGGTTGCCAGTCATTGGGGGAGGGGAGAAAAAAATAGAGCACTGACAATTTTTAGGGCAGGGAAATTATACTCTGTATGATACTACAATGATGGACACATGTCATTTTACACTTGACCAAATCCACAGACTATACAACACCAAAAGTGAACTGTAATGTAAATTCAACTCTGGGTGATTATGATGTGTTAGTATGGGTTCATCAGCTGAAACAAATTTGCCACTCTAGTGAGAAATGTTCATAGTGGGAGAAAGCTATTTATGTGTGGAGAAAAGGTGTACATAGGAAATTTTTGTACTCCTCCCTCCACCCCAACTTTATTATGAACCTAAAACTGCTCTACAAAAAATAAAGAATTAATTTAAAAAATGTTTCAGTGAAGGATGTCTGGGTGACTCGCTCTTGTTCTCAGAATGTCCTTTCCTGTTCTCAGCTCAGGTGTTGATCTCAGGATCACGAGTTCAAGCCCCATATTGGGTTCCATGCTAGATGCTGGAGTGTACGTTAAAAAAAAAAAAAAAAAAAGCCTTAGTGGTTACCAAAGGAGTTAAAAATAATTATTTTTAATTGGATTTCTCTATGCAAATTTTAGACTTATTTATGGCCAATATTATCCAGATAAATATTTTCTTTTCTTTATCCAGAGTAAACCATAATTTACATTTAAGTGAGTAAATAGATGAGGTATATTTTGAGTCTATAACTGTTTCATATATTAAGAAGTAATAATAATAGCCAGCACTGCAATGTTTAAATACATGCTAGGCAGGTTCTAAGTGCCTTATATTTTAACTAATTTGATGTTTGCAAGAACTCCATGAGACCAGAAACATTATTTCACTATTATTATTACTATATTCATTTTTCACATATGGAACTTAAGAAAGAGAGATAGAAGTACCTTGACAAAATTCATAGGTTTCAGAGCTGTGATTCAAACCAACCTATGCAGTTTTTTAAGGAGTTATTTATTTATTTATTTACCTCAATAACTGTGCTACTCAGAGTACATCCAGTGTACTACTGTGTTATCCAAAAACTGTTTGGATCCATTTTACTAGTGGGTAGGTACACAGATTGAGGTTATTTTATAAACATAAGAGCTGTTTGACATTGATGTGTCATCTGCATGGTTGCTTTGTAATACTTTTTTAGTATTTGAAAAAGTGTTGGTCTGCAGGGGTTGGAAACTAAACCATTTCCTTCACTCTAAATCAGAGGTAGACAAACTTTTCCTATAAAGGGCCAATAAAAGTTAATTTCTAAAAACAGGGGCAGTATATTAACTTATTGTGTATTTTATTTTATTTTATATTACTAACAATATTATGTTACATTTTATATTATTATATTTTATTATATTATATTGTATCTTATTATATTAAGGCAAAGGGTGAAACTGTATTCTAGTGGAAAGCATATTAAATTTGGAATTGATAGTCCAGTTGTATTACTTACCTTGCCATTAAGTAGTTATTCAACCTTGGCATGTCAGCCCACCTTTTGAAATTACATTTTCAACCTTGAAAAATCAGGAATAGAAACCAATAGACAGGATGTCTTTAAACTCTAAAATTACACGTAAATTGATTCTTTTCACTTTTATCTGTTTATCAATGAATACACACTTGCTTTTTCCCTGAAATGTACAGTACAATTGTATCATTCATGTATGAACGTCCTTCCCTCTTCCTAGATAAGTAGTTTAGCTTAAAACATATTTTATACGGAATACATGATGGGGATTAAGGAAGATTCTTGGAGTGATGAGCACTGGGTGTTTTTGTATGGAAGTGTTGAATCATTAAGTTGTACACATGAAGCTAATATCACACTGTATGTTAATTAACTTAAATTTAAATAAAACCTTGAAAAAAACCTATATTCTATATGATAATAACACCATTCTATATGATACTAACACCTATCCTTGTCCACTGATATTCCAGATATTTCTACTTAGTTCATTGTACACCATCTGCTCTTAAATAGCTTACCTTTTCCTGGGTTAAGTGGTTTTCAGAAAAATATTTAACAGTTATCTCTGCAGTCAGTTTGTGTACCAGCCAATGGTCCTATGGACAATGCCACGAAGCCACCAAGATATTAGATGGTTAAATCAAAAGGGAAATTGTTTATTATAGGTCAGTGTGGGAAATAAATACAGTACATAGATGGCTGTCTGAATACTCTAACTATAGGGACTTAATAATTTATATTAGCTATTTATATAAATCTATAATTTTTTTTTTGTTTCAAAGTGCACAACCTAATTGTTTTGCCTTTCCCATCCATCGTGGCAGCTGTAGTATGTCCTTAAACACTAAAACAAAATCTGCTGAAGAAATACAGCATCTATTTCAAAACAGATATTTTCAAACTATTTCCCCCAAAATGTTTAAAGCATGTGACCATGAAATCTGATTGAGAGATAATTCTGTGGATCTATCATCTCATTTCTATCAAAAATTAAAAAAATATTTATTTATTCTTGTCCAGGTTTAATTGTGCATTTACAAAAAATGAAGGAATAGTTATTAAAATGTCAACTCATTAACAAGATAGAGCATTTTGGGAAAAAAAGTAGTATTTATTGCATGTAAGACTGGTCTTTAAAATAGAGATGTATTAACTTTAAAGAAATAAAATGGAACATAAAGAATGGAAAATCTTGATGGTAACTCAAATTGCATTCAAGAAAGAGAAGCAGCACAGATAAATAGGAATTAAGACCTTAAGAATGGTCAGAGGAAAAATTTTGCAAGAAAAATATTGATTTACGAATATAGAAAAGGAAAGAAGATAAAAAACATAAGGGAAATGTTGAAGCCTTTACTGTGAATATAACTGGCATTCCAGAGTGAAAGAAGCAAGAGAATATGGCAAAGATTAGTGTGAGACTTTCACAAAACCATGAGAAGCATCAATCTAGAGATTCAAGAAGCACTACTTGCACTAAAAGGAAAGCATTACACACACACACACACACACACACACACACGTCTATCAAAAGCTACAATTTCTAACCCACACTCCCTATTACATTTCTGACTTTATTTTTCTCCATAGCACTCATCACATATTTCTATAAATTTCCTTATTTATGTTGATTTTGGTCTTTTCTCACTCTCTGGAATATAAACTCCAAGAAGAACATTTAGTTTTTGTAGTTATTTTGTTTATCATGATATCTGCAATAAATACTTTTTGCTTAGATAAATGGATGAGTGTTGTAGACCTTGCATTTCTCAGGAGTTTCCCTGGGAGTATGACATCCTAAATGATACATAATTTATGGCACCACTCTATTTTGGATTATGAATTCATGTAAGCTGCAGCAAAATTTCATTGTAAAGCATACTACTTAAAGTAAGAATGGTTAGTGCCCATAAGATTATTTAAACTTATATTTTGAAACTTGTTTTTATATACAAACCTTCAGAAATACTTAACTTTGAATGATCTTATCATTGCAAGTTCAGTAACTGGATTTTCCATACAAAACTTGTTGTGTTTACTTGCCAAACTAAGCTACTAAATTGTTATAAGATTGTACATATTATATACCAAATCTCCATAGATCTGTAGGAATCCTAGAAATGTTCTGAGTAAATAACACATTCTTAAATTAAAATTTCTGCTTATGGACAGTACTACCTCCTACTACTAGAGTCCTTGACAAGAAAACTGCAACTCCTAGTAATCCACCATCATTAATTTCTTATGACTACAACTTTGTTTAGAAATTGCAAATGGGGGACGCCTGGGTGGCTCAGTTGGTTAAGCAGCTGCCTTCGGCTCAGGTCATGATCCCAGGGTCCTGGGATCGAGTCCCACATCAGGATCCTTGCTTGGCAGGGAGCCTGCTTCTCCCTCTGCCTCTGCCTGCCTCTCTGTCTGCCTGTGCTCACTTGCTCTCTCTCTCTCTGTCTCTGACAAATAAATAAATAAAATCTTTAAAAAAAAAAGAAATTGCAAATGGAAGAAACTTAGGACAAAAAATGAAAGAGAACTCCCATTGGGATTTGTTTATAGTTTGAAAATTATTTCTACTATCATAATATATACTTCCCTTCAAATATCATAGTTATTTTAAAAAGTGTATTCATCATATCCTTCTAATGTGCTCTTTAATTTTTTCCATTAGTTTTTTTCTTTCTTTTTAAGTTTTTACTTAAACTCCAGTTAGTTAACATACAATGTAATATTAGTTTCAGTGTACAATTTAGTGATTCTACATTTCCATACAACACCTGGTACTCATAACAGAAGAACTCCTTAATCCGCATCACTTATTTAACCCCCATTAGTTTTTATAACACAGTCTGCATCAGAGTAATCTACATTTATATGATATATGATATGATGTGGTAATTTGAACTAGTTAGAAGATCTAGCTAAAAGGATTGTTTGTGTTGCTGTTAGGTTGCATAAATTGTTCAAGTTATAAGTATTTGAACATAGGTTTTAGAAGAACATGTAACTGAAGCCATACAGGTTTCACTGGGTCAGTGGGCATAGAGGTGGGAGATATATATCAACAGCATTGTTCCCAGGTAAGATATCATTGGAGGAAGAGTCTACAGTTGTATTAAACTTAGATAGACAAAATAATTTTTTAAAAATCCAGTTAAGGCCTCTAATTAGCCCAGCTTGGAACAGATTTCCTGCACTTGGGCTAATCACTACAAACAATGGCTGAAAATATGGAAACGGTCTATTTCTGGGTCTGAGAGTTAGAGTCTCTTGAGTAAACAGAGGTAGGAGAAGTTATGACCTTGAAAAAACGAGAGAGTAGCAGGCCCAGGTGAACTGTATTAAAAGAATAAATGACTTTGTCAAATAATGAAAGCACCACTTAATATCTGTACCTAACAAGATTGAATGTATTTTTTTTAAGATTTTATTTATTTATTTGACACAGAGAGAGGGATCACAAATAAGCAGAGAGGCAGGCAGGGGAGGGGGGGTGGGAAGCAGGCTCCCCGCTGAGCTGAGAGCCCGATGCGGGGCTTGATCCCAGGACCCTGAGATCATGACCTGAGCAGGAGGCAGAGGCCTAACCCACTGAGCCACCCAGACGTCCCTGTATTGCTTTTTTAAATAAGGGAGTACTATGCTGGTCAAACATGGTGTTCTTGAGCAAAGTATTCTGATCTTCTATGAAGTATTTGGAAAGCCTTTGTTTTTAAGGTGTTGTTGTAGAGGTTAGAGTGAGTTGACATCAGTCTTGAGAATGCAGCATGTAATCGTTCATATCTTGTGTTGGGTACAGATGTGTGAATTTGGTGACATCATCTTTAGGATACTGTCCACTGGAGTAAGTTCACTGAAAGGCTGACTTTCAAAAAATTAGGTAGACACTGACTGGCTAGCTTTCAGAGTGGGTTCACTAATGTGAGTTGTTACTGATTTTAGAGCATGCTATCATGGACCAAGAATTATAATGGCCATAGAACTAATATTAACTGACTAAAAGAGTTCTTTGATTAATGACTTCATGGCTACAAGACAGTATTGTCCTAAAATGGGCAGGGACATGTAAAAAGTTTTTAAATAATTTTAGATTTGCAGGAGAGTTGCAAAGATAGTACAGAAAGTTCTCAAATCCCTATCACTCAGCTTTCTCTAATGTGAGCATCTTAACAGTCATGGAACATTTATCAAAACTAAGCAAGTAACTTAAAAATTATTAAAATGAGGCAAGTTGCAAAAATTATTTGGGCACTCTTGAAATTTAAAAACAATTTAACATTAAGACAATTATTGATGTTAAAAATCTTAATATAATAAAACCTGAAAGTATAGTCATTTTAATGATAAAGAGTAGGTAATATTTAACACCCAATTCCTGGTTTAAGAAAATCTTCAAAACCTCAGAATACAAGAACCCTTTCCCACATGACAAAAACGCATATATTAATACAGCTATAAACATCATTCTAAAGTAAAAATGTTAGAGTTACCCCAAGATAACAATTAAAACATTGGTAATACATAACTAATGTAATAAGCTAATAACTATATTAATGCCTCTGTATTAGTAGGATAGCTATGTTAATCTTACATCCAATATTTTGAGACCTTTTGTCAGTGTCACTAATGTTGCCCATGATGTGAATATTTTACTAGTTTCTGTAATCACCAACTGGAGCATCCAAGAAATTAGAGAGTCTTCTAATACCAAGCTATTGCCAGAAAGAGGCAAAAATAGACCTATTTGTGGTTAGATAACAGTGCTAACATGATGGTAGCATGTAAGATGGGTAATAAAATTATGAAGATTTTAATTGGAAGCATCAGAAAAATGTCATAATTTTGGCCAAAAAATTTATGTTTCTATAATGAAAAAAATTGAGCTATAGCTGGTAATTTACAAATGGCATCTTACTTAGAGATACCACTTTTTGCTATAAATCGGAAGATAGTGGTCTTTATGAAACCATGAGAGAAAGAGTGTTGAAAACATGTATTTCTTTTCGGGGCAACTGGGTGGCTCAGTGGGTTAAGCCTCTGCCTTCAGCTCAGGTCATGATCCCAGGGTTCTGGGATAGAGCCCCACATCGGGCTCTCTGCTCAGCAGGGAGCCTGCTTCCTCCTGCCTCTCTGCCTCTCTGCCTACTTGTAATTTCTGTCTGTCAAATAAATAAAATCTTAAAAAAAAAAAAAGAAAACATGTATTTATTTTCAGCCTTACTTGTGCATGGGGTGAGATACATGACTATACAAACATCATTCCAACAAATTCGGAAACAACTTAGATATATAGTTATCCTTCTTAGGTTTCTAAATTGTGAAATTGGATTAAAATAATGCTGACTTCATTGGGTTGTTTTGAGGATTAAACTTAATTTTCAGTGCATTAGTATGCAAAGGGCTTAGAAGCATGTCTAGCATGTAATATACTCTTAGTAAATATTAAATAGTACTACTCTATACCTAATATACCAGGTTTTTACATACTTGTTAAAATGCTGTGTACTAATAAAAATACTAAATTCATTGAATTATATTGTTAAAGTAATATCCTGCTACTAATTCATGTAAACATGCAAAAGACACTAGAAAATAAAGAATATTATTCAGATAATTCATTTAAAAAATCAAATCAAAGCCATGAAAAATTGAGGAAAAAATCTTATTATCCATGATTTTCCTGTAAAATTTCTTACTTCACATTTTTAGTCTAAGCTTCACAGGTGATGCAAGTTTTATCTTAACCATTTGGTTTTGGAGCAACTAAAATTTTTAATTCGTGTAAAAGAATACTTTTGGTACATTAATGCTAGTTCACATATTTTTTCTGGCTCATAAGAAAGTGATTTTAAGACAACTATCATATGATCTCACTGATATGAGGAAGTGGTGATGCAACATGGGGCTTAAGGGGATAGGAGAAGAATAAATGAAACAAGATGGGATTGGGAGGGAGACAAACCATAAGTGACTCTTAATCTCACAAAACAAACTGAGGGTTGCTGGGGGAAGGGGGATTGGGAGAAGGGTGGTGGGGTTATGGACATTGGGGAGGGTATGTGCTTTGGTGAGTGCTGTGAAGTGTGTAAACCTGGCGATTCACAGACCTGTACCCCTGGGGATAAAAATATATT